>NW_007730444.1:18062-32888 GCF_000696425.1 Galeopterus variegatus
GAAATACTTCCAAACTCATTCTATGAGGCCAGAATTACCCTCATACCAAAACAAAAAAAGATAAAAGAGAAAAAATGAAACTACCTACCAATACCCCTAATGAACACAGATGTGAGGATCCTCAACAAAATACTAGCAAACGCAATGCCAACAACACATTAAAAAGATCATTCAGGGCCGGCCCGGTGGCGCACTGGATAGTGCGCCGCTTAGGAAGCGCGGCGGCGCTCCCGCCCGAGGGTTCGGGTCCCACATGCAGACCGGTTCCCGCTCACTGGCTGAGCGAGGCGCGGGAGCGGCACTGAGGGTTGCGAACCCATTGCCGGTCCCCGGTCCGGTGCGGGGGCAACACTGAGGGTTGCGATCCGTTGCCGGAAACGGAAAAAGACAAAAGACAAAAAAAAAAAAAAAGATTATTCACCATGATCAACTGGTATTCATCCAAGGGATGCAACAATGGTTCAACACATGCAAATCAATAAATGCGATACACCACACATCAATAGAATGAAGGAAAAAACCCACATGATCATTTCAACTAACGTATAACATGTATTTGATAAAACCCAACACCAATTTTGTGAGAAAAACCCTCAACAAATTAGGTATAGAAGGAATGTACTGCAACACAATGAAGGCCACATACAACAAGCCCACAGCTAATATACTGTATGGACAAAAGTTGAAGGCTTTTCCTCAAAGATGCCCACTTTCCCCACTCTTATTCGACATGGTACTACAAGTTCTACCCAGTGCCATAAGGCAAGAGAAGGCAAAAAAGGGCATTTCAAACTGGAAATGAGAAAAGTCAAACTATCCCTACTTGCAGATCACATGATTATATACATAGAAACCCTAAGACTCCACCAAAAAATGACTAGAACTAAGAAATGAATTCAGTACACTGGCAGGACACAAAATCAACATGCAAAAATCAATAGCCTTCCCACATGCCAATAACAAAATAGCTAAAGAAGAAATCAAGGGCCGGCCCGGTGGCGCACTGGATAGGTGCGCCGCTTGGGAGGAGGGGCAGCGTTCCCACCCGAGGGTTCGGGCCCCACATGCGGACCGGTTCCTGCTCACTGGCTGAGCGAGGCGCGGGAGCGGCGCCGAGGGTCGCGGTCCCATTGCCGGTCCCCGGTCCCGTGCGGGGGCAACACTGAGGGTTGCGATCCGTTGCCGGACACGGAAAAAGACAAAAGACAAAAAAAAAAAAAAAAGAAATCAAGAACGCAATCCCATTCACAGTAGTTACCAAGAAAAAGCAATACTTCAGAGTAAATTTAACCAAGGAGGTGAAAGACCTCTACAATAAAATGGTAAAACATTGGTTGAAAGGCCGGCCCGGTGGCTCACTCGGGAGAGTGCGGTGCTGATAACACCAAGGCCCCGGGTTCGGATCCCACATAGGGATGGACGGTTCGCTCACTGGCTGAGCATGGTGCTGACAACACCAAGTCAAGTGTTAAGATCCCCTTACCGGTCATCTTTTAAAAAAAAAAAAAAAACAGAAAAACATTGGTTGAAAAAATTGAAGAGGACAAAGATAAATAGGACAATATCCCACGTTCACGGGTTGGAAGAATTAACATCTTCAAAATGTCCATATTACCCAAATTAATCTATACATTCAATGCAATCCCTTTCAAAATACCAATGACATTCATCAAAAAAATAGAAAAAAAATCTTAAAATTTATATGGAAGCACAAAAGACACTTTATAGCTGAAGGAATGTTGAATGAAAAGAACAAAGTTGGAAGCATCACTCTTCTTGAGCTCACAATATACTATAAAAGTACAGTAACAAAAACAGCATGGTACTGTCACAAAAACAGACAAGCAGACCAATGGAAGAGAATGTAGGGCCCAGAAATAAATCCACACACTTATAGCCAACTGATTTTCTTTTTTCTTTTTTTTTTTTTTTTGTACTTTTTGAGACCGGCTGCACCGCGCTCAGCCAGTGAGCGCATCGGCCATCCATATATAGGATCCAAACCTGTCACGGGCGCCACGGACTTGGCCCTAGCCAACTGATTTTCAAATAACGGACCAAGAATACACAGTAAAGCAAGGATAGCCTCTTCCACAACTGGTGCTGTGAAAATGGGATATCCACATGCAGAAGATTGAAACTAGACCTCTATCTCTCAACATACACGAAAATCAACTCAAAATGGATTAAAGAAATAAGCTTAAGACAGAAAACTCTGAAAGTACCAGAAGAAAAAATAAGGGAGACGCTACATGAAATGGGAGTGGGCAGCACTTTTTTGAGCAAGACTACAAAGGCACAGGCAACCAACGGAAAAATATACAAATGGGAATATACCAAACTAAAAGGCTTCTGCACAACAAGGGACACATCAACAAAATTAAGAGACAACCTACAGGGGTTGACCAGTTAACTTAGTTGGATAGTGTGTGGTGCTGATAATGCCAAGGTCCAGGGATTGATATTGATACTAGTCAGCTGCAAAAAAGGAAAAAGAAAAGAAACAACCTACAAAATGGGAAAAAGTGTTTGCAAACTACACATAACACAAGGGGCTAATATCCAGAATATGTAAAGAATTCAAACAACTCAAAGGTATATAAACAAATAAGCCAATTAAAAACTGGACAAAGGACGTGAACAGACATTTCTCAAAAGAACACATACGAATTGCCAACAGGCATATGGAAAATCGCTCAACATCACTAATCATAAGGGAAATGCAAATTAAAACTACAATGAGATATCTCACTCCAGGTAGAATGGCTATTATCAACAAGACAAAAAGTAAAAAATGCTGGCGTGGATGCAGAAAAAATGGAACTCTCCTACACTGTTGCTGGGAATATAAATTGGTATAGCCATTGTGGAAAACAGTATGGAGGTTCCTCAGATAACTAAAAATAGATTTACCTTTGACCCAGCTATTTCACTACTGCCTATATACCCAGAGGGAATGAAATCAATATACCAAACAGACACCTGCACTCTCATGTTCACTGCAGCACTATTCACAATTGCCAAGAGATGGAATCAACCTAAATGCTCATCAACAGGTGAATGGATTTAAAAACTATGGTATAAATACACACTGGAATACTGTTCAGCTATTAAAAAAAAAGATATCCTATCATTTGCAGCAACATGTATAGAACTGGAAACTGGCATGTTAAATTAAGTAAAACAAGCACAGGAAGACAAATACTGCATAACATTCATACATGTAATAAGAAAAAAAAGGGGGGTTCTCATAGAAGTAGAGAGTAGAATAATGGTTACCAGAGGCCAGGAGAAGAGAGGGACAGTGGGAAGAAAACTGGTGGACTAACAGGTACTAAACTACATTATCTACCCTAAGTGAACCAGTGTGTGCTATATGCATGTAGTGAAAAAACACAAAATACCCTACAAATGTGTAAAACTAAATTTTAAACAAAAAAAGAGCTACCTATCAATGAAAACATGTAAATTTTCACAACTTACAGGATAAAATATCACAAAAAATCATTCGCTGAACCGTTTTTTCTAAAACCTCATCAGAAGATGCGCAAATACATTTGTACAAGACTTGCCCGGTCTCCTGTCACAGACAGAACTGACGACATTTGTTCCCCATTGAGACATGAGGAATGGTGGATGATTGACAGGAAAAATGATGCTTTCTGTAATGCCTAAGTTGCATGTTTGCTGCAGTTTTAAAAAAAAAAAAAAAATATATATATATATATATATATGTGTGTGTGTGTGTATTAATGTTTAAAATAAAGAATATATATTCAACAACTAGTAGAACCAGAATATGGTTCCATCCTCTCTGTAAGACATTCTGCCCCTATGTCTCAGCAAAGTTATAATCATTTTTACCAAAACACCTGTTGCAAAGTCTCTGCAGGAACACCACAATCTGCATTGGTTAAATGTGTTGAGAAGGGTTTACAGAATATCCTGCAGTTACATACTTATACTGATTCCATATTTTTTAAATTATGATTAAAAAAACACCCTCCAACACTGAGATCTGTGTCTGCACTTTACATTTCATTCCTAACCATTAAGATTTTAGAATCAGAAATACAGTGACAAAATGATTTAGCTACATATGTAGAATGAAATTAAGCAGAAAACCGTCCCAGTGCACACGGAGCGGGGAGAAATCCAGCAGGGCAGGCGGAAGCTCCGTAGAGACCACATGCCCTGCGGTGCCGCTGCCCTGCGATCCAGCAGCCTGGCCCAGTGCGCACAGAGCAGGAAGAAGTCCATCAGGGGAGGCGGAAGCTCCGCAGAGACCACACACCCTTCAGTGCCACCGCCGCGTGATCCAGCAGGTAGGCCGCACCACCGCCACCTGTCTCCATCCCAGCCCGACCCAGTGTGCATGGAGCAGGGAGATGTCCAGCAGGGGAGGCAGAAGCTCAGCAGAGACCACACACCCTATGGTGCTGCTGTGCAACCCAGCAGCCCAGCCGAGTGCATGCTGACCAGAGAGGTGGCTCCCTCTGCCCAAGACCCGAGGCAACCACACATGCAAGGTACTAGTGGCCAACTGAACAGACACTGAGGTAGCCATACCAAATTGGCAACCCCAGCAACATCCTAGTTGAACAATAGTGTCAAAACTGTGGACTGTGAAACCCCCTGCCACAATGACTAAACATCAAAGGAAAGATACCAGAAATATGAAAAATCAAGAAAGTACACCACCAAAGGGTAATAACTCTCAAGCTCTAGATCCTTTAGAACAAGAAGCTCTTGAAATGACTGACAAGGAATTTAGAGTGATAATTCTAAGGAAACTCAATGAGATACAAGAAAACACACCTAGACAACATGATGAAATGAGGAAAAGTATACAGGACCTGAAAGAAGAAACGTACAAGGAAATGAATGCCCTGAAAAAGAATGTAGCAGAGCTTGCCCAACTGAAGAATTCATTCAACGAAATAAAAAACACAACAGAGAGTATAACCAGCAGGCTTGCAGAAGTAGAAGAGAGAACTTCTGACCTTGAAGATGGGCTGTGTGAAATAACACAGACAGACAAAAAAAAAAAAAAAAGAAAAAAGAATTAAAGGCATTGAAGAAAATCTGAGAGAGATATCAGACAACCTTAAGTGCTCAAATATCCAAGTCATGTGTATTCCAGAAGGGGAGGAAAAAGGAGATTGCACTGAAAACGTATTCAACAAAATAGAGGCAGAAAACTGCTCAGTTATTGGAAAAGAGACTGATCTTCAGATTCAAGAGGCTGAAAGATCCCCAAACGTATTCAACCCAAAAAGGTCTTCTCCAAGACACGTTATACTTAAATTGGCAAAACTCAAAGAAAAGAGAGAATCTTAAAAGCTGCAAGACAAAAGCATCAAATCACATATAAGGGAGCCCCAATCAGACTAACATCAGACTTTTCATCACAAACCCTAAAAGCCAGAAAGGAATGGGATGATATATTCAAAATACTAAAAGAAAGAGATTGCCAGCCAAGAATACCCTGCAAGGCTATCCTTCCGAAATGAAGGGCAAATAGTATATTTCTTAGACAAACAAAAACTGCAGGAGTTCACCAAACAAAAACTGTAGGAGTTCACGATCACACAACAACCCTTACAAGAAATTCTCAAGGGAGTACTGGGTTTGCTACCTGAAAAATAATTACCACTGCCATCAAAACCCACTAGTTAATAAAAATGGCATTCCTGAAGAGAAAACAAACAAACAAACAAAAAGGCTATCTACAACCCAGGAAACCAACAAACACAGCAAACCAACAGTTAATCAGAAAGAAAGGAACAAAAGACACCTAAGACATCCAAACAATAATCTATAAAATGCTAGGATTAAATCAACACTTTTCAATAACAACTCTTAATGTGAAAGGCTTAAATTCCCCAATCAAAAAACACAGACTGGCTGACTGGATTGAAAAGGAGGACACAACTATATGCTGCCTTCACTGGACCCACCTCAGGCACAAAGACTCACATAGACTAAGAGCAAAAGGATGCAAAAGGTTTACCATGCAAACAAATGAAAAACGAGCTGGAGTAGCTATTCTTATATCTCATAAAATAGACTTTACACTACAAACCATAAAAAGAGATAATGAGGGACACTACATAATGATAAAAGGACTGACCCATCAAGAAGACAAAACAATCATAAATATATATGTACCCAATATCGGAGCAGCCAGATTTATAAAACAAACTCTATTAGACCTAAAGAAGGAAATAGACACTAATACCATAATAGCAGGGGCCCTGAACACCCCACTGTCAATATTGGACAGATCATCTAGACAAAGAATCAGCAGAGAAACACAAGATCTAAACAATATTCTAGACTAATTGGACTTGGCAGATATCTACAGAACATTCCATCCAAAAACCTCAGAATATTCATTCTTCTCATTAGCACATGGATCATTCTCCAGGATAGATCACATATTAGGTCACAAATCAAGTCTCAACAAATTCAAAAAAATTGGAATTATCCCATGTATTTTCTCAGACCACAATGGATTAAAATTAGAAATCAATAACGAATAAAATTCTAGAAACTATACAAAAACATGGAAATTAAACAGCATTCTACTTAATGACATATGGGTCCAAGAAGAAGAAATCAAACAGGAAATCAAAAAATTTACTGAAACTAATGAAAATAATGATACATCATACCCAAACCTGTGGGATACTGCAAAAGCAGTATCAAGGGGGAAATTTATCACATTAAATGCTTACTTCAGAAGAATGGAAAGATAGCAAGTGAACAACCTAACATTTCATCTTAAAGAGTTAGAAAAAGAAGAACAATCGAAACCCAAAGTTAGCAGACAGAAAGAAGTCATTAAGATCAGAGCAGAACTTAATGAAATTGAAACCCAAAAAACAATACAAAAGATCAACAAATCAAAATGTTGGTTTTTGAAAAGATAAATAAAATTGATGGACCATTAGCATGGCTAACTAAAAAAAGAAGAGAGAAGATTCAAACAAAAATTAGAAATGAAAAAGGTAATATTACAACTGATACATCTGAAATACAAGGAATCATTCGAGACTACTATAAACAACTATCTGCCAACAAATTTGAAATTCTGGAGGAAATGGATAAATTTCTGGACATACATGAGTTCCCAAAACAGAGCCAAGAAGATTTAGAAAATCTGAACAGACCAATAACAATAAAGGAGATTGAAGCTGTTATCAGAAGGCTCCCAACAAAGAAAAGCCCAGGACCAGATGGATTCACAGCAGAATTTTATCACACATTCAAAGAGGAATTGACACCGATTCATTACAAACTATTCCAAAAGACTGAAACAGATGCAAATCTCCCACACTCATTCTATGAAGCAAACATCATCCAGATACCAAAAGAAGGTAAAGATACAACTAAAAAGAAAACTACAGGCCGATATCCTTGATGAATATAGATGCAAAAATCCTCAATAAAATACTAGCTAACAGAATACAGAAACACATATGTAAATTTATTCAGCACGATGAAGTGGGATTCATCCCAGGGATGCAAAGTTGGTTCAACATACGCCAATCAATAAATGTGATACACCATATTAATAATATCAAACACAAGGACCATATGGTCATCTCTATAGATGCTGAGAAAGCATTTGATAAAATTCAACATTCATTCATGACAAAGACCCTCTATAAGTTAGGTATAGATGGAAAGTATCTCAACATAATTAAAGACATATACAATAAACCCACTGCCAATATCATCCTGAATGGGGAAAAGCTGAAAGCTTTTCCGTTAAGAACAGGAACTAGACAAGGATGCCCACTCTCACCACTCCTAGTCAACATAGTGTTGGAAGTACTAGCCAGAGCAATCAGAGAAGGAAATAAAGGGCATCCAGATTGGAAAACATGAAAAACTGTCCCTCTTTGCAGATGACATGATCCTATATGTCGAACAGCCTAAAGCCTCTACAAAAAAAACTGTTGGGGGCCGACCCCATGGCTCACTTGGGAGAGTGTGGCGCTGGGAGCGCAACGGCGCTCCCGCCGTGGGTTCGGATCCTATATAGGGAGGACCAGTGCGTTCACTGGCTGAGCGCGGTGTAGACGACACCAAGCCAAGGGTTGCGATCTCCTTACCGGTCACAAAAAAAAAAAAAAAGACAAAAAAACTCTTGGGGTTGATAAATGATTTCAGCAAAGTAGCAGGATACAAAATCAACACACATTCAATGCAATCCCCATCAAAATTCCAATGACATTTTTCTCAGAAATGGAAAAAACTATCCAGACATTTATATGGAATAACAAAAGACCAGGCATAGCCAGAGCAATTCTGAGCAAAAATAATAAAGCTGGAGGCATAATACTACCGGACTTTAAACTATACTACAAAGCTATAATAAACAAAACAGCGCGGTACTGGCATAAAAACCTACACACTGATCAAAGGAATAGAATAGAGAATCCAGAAATCAACCCACACACCTACAGCAATCTGATCTTTGACAAAGGCACCAAGCCTATACACTGGGGAAGAGACTGCCTCTTCAGCAAATGGTGCTGGGATAACTGGATATCAATATGCAGAAGAACGAAACTAGACCCATACCTTTCACCATATACTAAAGTAAACTCAAAATGGATTAAAGAATTAAATATACACCCTGAAACAATAAAACTTCTTAACGAAAACATAGGAGAAACACTTCAGGAAGTAGGACTGGACACAGACTTCATGAATATGAGCCCAAAAGCACGGGCAACCAAAGGAAAAATTAACAAATGGGATTATATGAAACTAAAAAGCTTCTGCACAACTCACAGAGTTAAAAGGCAACCAACACAGTGTGAGAAAATATTTGCAAAATATACATCTGACAAAGGATTAATATCCAGAATATACATGGAACTCAAACAACTTTACAAGAAAAAAAACAAGCAACCCAATTAAAAAACGGGCAAAAGTTCTAACTAGGCATTTCTCAAAGGAAGATATATGAATGGCCAACAGACATATGAAAAAATGCTCAATATAACTCAGCATTCGGGAAATGCAAATCAAAACCACACTGAGATACCATCTCACCCCAGTTAGGATGGCTAATATCCAAAAGACTGTGAACGATAAATGCTAGCGAGGTTGTGGAGAAAAAGGAACTCTCATACATTGTTGGTAGGACTTCAAAATGGTGTAGCCTCTATGGAAAATGGTATGGAGGTTCCCCAAGGAACTGCAGATAGATCTACCATATGACCCAGCACCCCAGAGGAATGGAAATCATCAAGTCAAAGCTATACCTGTTCGCCAATGTTCATCGCAGCACTCTTTACAACAGCCAAGAGTTGGAACCAGCTGTAATGTCCATCATCAGATTTCCCCTACGGAAAATGTGGTACATCTACACAATGGAATACTACTCTGCTATAAAAAAGAATGAAATACTGCCATTTGCAATGACATGGATGGACCCAGAGAGAATTATATTAAGTCAAACAAGTCAGGCGCAGAAAGAGAAATATCACATGTTCTCACTTATTTGTGGGAGCTAAAAATAAATAAATAAATAAACAAAAAAACTGGGGGGCGGGGGTGAGGGAAGAAGACATAACAATTACAATTTCTTGAAGTTGATACAAGAAGCAAACAGAAAGGACATTGTTGCAAAGGAGGGGGTAGAGAGAGGAGGGTGGGAGGTTTCGGTAATTGGCCACAATAATCAACCACATTGTATATTGACATAATAAAAAAAAATTTGGAAGAAAAAAAAATTTAAGAAAAAAAAGAAATTAAGCAGAGAAGATTTCCCCTTCCTGACCTCCTTCTCCAGAACTTAGCAGGTATCTGCACACATTAATACATGACATCCTGATGCAGCTCCTCTAATCCTGTTTTACAGAGAGCTGACATTGCACCCAGATGTGGGCCCTAAACAATCCCTGCAGCACTGACACCATGGGGCCCACAGCTGTTCTGGAAGTGATGCCCTTCGCAGGACCATGCCCATTGGAGCTCCTTCACAAGTTCATGATGCTGGGTCACAGTCAGATGGAATTTCAGCGGAGATGAGAGGGACTGAGGGAAGGCATGTGTGCATGCGAGCAAATATTTCAGGCAGGAAATTCAGAGTCAGAGAAGATGAGCAATTCTAATACCCACATTTCAGAAAGAAAGGACACAGAACAATCAACCAAAAATATCACTTTACCTGAGTAAGAGCCATTGCTGATTCCTCTTCTTTACTCTTTCTCCTCTTCCAGGCTTCTTCCTCAGGTAACATGAGTCTTTAGAAGTCAATCCTAAATGTTGAAAATATGTTGTTTAATGTTTAGATACAACACACCCCCCATCCTGTGCCACAACCACACACACAAGAAAGACCTCACAATGTGAAAAAACAGTCCTCTGCCGTCTACTACACCAGGAGGTATGCAACGACAAAAACTCCTGCTGGAAGGCCAAAAAGCGAGTTTTTGACCACTTTCTTCAGAACTCACACCCCTCCTGGTGAAGTCCCCCACACATACACTGCAGCAGTGGGGAGTTGGACTGGACTGAGCTCCCCTTCAAGCCCTGACACAACCCATAGACAGTAAAGCCCCCCTCACCCTTCTGTGGATCACAAGATGACTTCTGCCCTCAGAAGAGCCTTGGTGTTATGCTAGATGGAGATTAGATTCACCAGGGCAATGTAAATATTTTGAGGCTAGGCCTCGACCTGTGTGAATGAAAATCTCTGGTAAGGGAACACAAGAGATGTATTTGCAAAATGTCTCAGCACTCAGAAGCCAGGGTTGAGCACCACTCACTGGGGCAAACCCAGCACACTTGCCGTCTTTTGTCTCTGCTCTCTCTTTGGGTCCCTGCTATCACCAGTATCCAGACAGCGGAAGGCAAAGGAGCAGAACAAAACATGCAGAGCAATATGGGCAGAGGTTGGAGTGAGGCTGGAATTTGTAATTTGGGTAGGAGTGCCCCTCAGAAATATCCACTGAGAAGGTGATATCAGAACAAAGATACAGGGAAGGAAAGGTGTTTGCCACCTGCAGCTGAGTTCTAGGCAGAGAGTTCTAGGCAGAGAGACAGCCCCAGGGTAGGCCCTGAGGCAGGAGCAACCTTGACTTTAGGAAAAGGACAGAGACCCTGCATGGCTGGAGCAGAGTGAGCCAGGACACAAAGAGATGAGTGAGATCAGAGGAACTGCGGGAAGCACATCACGTAGGGCTGAAGCCTTGAAACCTTTCTCTCCCACTCCTGAAAAGAATTTTGGAAGTGATGTATAACCTCACCACTTTTAAGTAGACGTATTAACTTTTTCTCTGTCTTATACATTAAAACACAAAAAATGCAATATATTCTATCTTTTAAATATATGCAGAGATGTGTGGCTCAGCCTGAGAAGCAGAGGGTCCCCCTTACCTGAAATGTAGAGGACTGCAGTGGGGGACATGTTTGGGAGAGCTCAAGAAGTCACTTTTGGACATATGAAGGTGGAGATGCCTATTAGATCTCCCAGCAGACAGGTAAGGACACAACTGGATATGGGATTCTAGAGGTCAGGGGAGAGGTCTCCAGGCAAAATGGAGACATATGGGTGCTGTTTGAAACCATGAGATAAAATGACAAGGAAAGGCAGTGAGTGTGGACAGAAATGGGAAGAGGTTCAAGGACAAAGCCATGGGACACTCCCACACCCTGGGGACACAGAGTTCAGGAGACACCACACCACATGAGGAAACAAATAAGAGATCAAGGTGGCCACAAGAAAATTAAATCAAATGCAATTTGAAATGAGATGTCCTAAAAGCCAAGAAAAAAACTGTTTAAAGAAGTTGGAGTCATGAACTGTGCAACATGCTGCTGACAAGAAAAGAAAGATGATAAGAGGAAATAAAATATTGAATTTAGAAATGGGGAAGTCACTGGTGACCCTGAAAAAGACTCAGTGAAATGCTAAATGTGAAAACTTGATTGGATGGCTTCAGGGGAGAACTGGAGGCCAGAACTGAAGACAGAGTATCAACAAGATTTTAGTGAACTGTGCTGTCAAAGGGAGCATTGACAAGGGGTACTTACTACAGGAATATATGTAGTTCATAGAAAATTTTTTGTTTTAAAGATGGAAGATTGATAGGAAAATAAAGGGTTTAGTGTAGAGTGTGTGTGTCTGTGTGTTTTAAGGGACAATACTACCATCAGGATACACTGACAAAAATAATTCCCTTGACGTATAAATTGATGATATAGTGGACGAAGGATGTCACACAATAGTGTGACTGTGAGTGGGGCTGGCCGGTGGTGCGCAATCACATGGGGACAGAAACAGAGTAGGCAGAACTAGATGAAGTGATGACGCCAGGGAGAAGGAAGAAAGTGGGGTCCCCTGGAGGAAGGATTACATCAGTCCTTTGCGTTGGGGCATTTGACTTCTATGACTATTAGTAACTAAAAGGTTTTGTCTCTCTCAATTGCAAATAACCTAAATAAGGCAGCAGAGTGTATTCTGCTAGCATAACATTTCAATCACTACTGAAGACAATAAATGCCTGGCATATTGTACAGGCTTCACACGTACTGAATACCAAAATGAATGAGTATGACACAGAGTAATACTAGTACACTCTCTGGCATGGCCTTCACTTTGGGGACCTGATGTGTACAAGGGTCTTGCTTGCCCCTGAAATGGTCTCCATTGGGAGTGAGAGAAACCTGATCAGGAGAACCTGAGGTGCAGAGCCAAGGGTCCTTCACCCAGGCCAGTCTACTTGACCATCTAGTGAAAGCAGAAGTGTAAGTTCAACCTAAATCACAGGGAGGTGACCTACAGGGTAGTTGCCTGTGTGGCAGAACAGACCCATTTTGCCAATACAAGACCAAAAACGTGGCCAAAAGAGAAGACGCCTCCCGGCTGCTCAGATCCCTCAATGGAAAAAAGTTCCTGGGGTCTAAGATTTCTCACTTTGCAATGACACCAGCCGAAATATTCATTCACAGCCCCAAATCCTTGGGACTTGGTTGGGTCTCAGGATTGTGCACACTGGCTGCAGGAACTGAGTGTCTGAACAGAACACTGGATAGGAAGGTAGAAGACTTGAGGGAGGGGATAAAAGAGGGCCACAAACAGACATACCACTCCTCTTCCTCAAGTCACCCATCTGAAGAAGCACCAACCCTGCCATTCTAGAGAAGACAATGGGGAAAGGGAGAAGCATATACACAGTGTGTGTATGTGATGGGTGGAAAGACAGACTCCTTTCTCTAAATGTGACCCCATTAGCTCACCCCCATTCCACTTTACCTACTACCGAGCACAGAGTCACCCAGTGAGGATGCACAGAGCTTTTCCTTTCTCCAGTTCCGGAGTTTCCCTGCCATTACTAGGGCTGTGATCCCCCAAATAGTGTTCCCCATCCCCTCCTCTAACTCCCCTCCCAGGACATAGTGGTTGCTCCTCATTGGAGAAATATCTATGTTCTGCATTTAGTTTAAAGCCTCTTGCCCCTCCACTCCCAGCGTGTTGTGAGCGTGTGTGCGGGCGCCCTGCCACTCACTCTTTCCCTGTCACGGCCCCTTGTCCACACTCTCTGGCACGTCCAGATCCTAAAGCTTCCTCCCTGCTGTGCCCCTCCCTCTGTTCCCCTTGTCACCAGCTGCCCTCTCTAGTCCCATCATTCATCCTCTCCTCCCACTCTCTGCCTGAAGGTCCCTTTGCGGCCCCTCTCCCTATTTTGCTGTCCTTCATCTCTCTAGAGATTCAACTTTTCTCTGAATTTCTCTGGTTGCTTTTCTCCCCCCGCTACTTTCCGCGCTTTTTTCATTCTTACTGTCTCTGCGAATCCCTCACCCCTCCCCTACTTTGCCATCTGTTTATGGGCCTCCCACATTCTTTTTGTCTCTTTCTCCGTTTTTCTCTTTCCTCTCAGTTGCTCTGTCTCCCTTTCTCCTGAGCCCCTTAATCCACACATTTAAAGAGAGCACATTTTTTCCAGCGGGGTGGAATTTGGGATGGAACAACACTGGATGTTACTGGCCAGGCCCGAGTCACCACCCACAAGGCGGGGTCAGGAAAAGGAGTGACTGCGAAGAGAAGGCCTGGGGAGCCGAAGGGCCGGATCCGAGGAAGACAAGGACGGGGGTGGGGGTGGGGGGACGGATTAGGAGAGGGGTGGGGTCGGCAGCATCCCAGGACCGGGGAGAGGACGCGGCCTCTCCTGGACTGGGGCTGCCTGCGCTGCCCTCCAGGGGCCGGGTTGGCCGGAAGGGCGTGAATCCACCTCGGGTTGGGGACTTCACATGGCGGGGGGCCAGGGAGGTCAGTAAAGGCTGGTAAGCAGGAAGCCCTGCGAAAGGTGTCTACGTGGCCCGAAGTAAGAAAGACCAAGGACAGGACCAGCCTCAGAGCGATTTTAACACAAGGGGAAACGACCCCTGGACTCTCACAGCGACGTCTAAATTTACCTGAGGTGGACAGGGCGGCGCAGCGATTTCAAGGTCTATAGCGACTCCTAGGCCCTTGGTATGGAAGATAAAGGGAAACTCACGCGCCGCGGGGTGATCGTCTCTCCACGCAATTCGCTTCCGCGTATTCAGGAAACTGCGCGTCTGGGGAGAGTCCAGGCCTGGTCAGGGCCCGCAAAGGGCGGGCGGGCGGCAGCGGGGCGTGGCCAGATGAGGGCGAGGCGTGGCCAGCAGAGGGCGTGGCGTGGGGAGAGGCCGGGCCTGGGGAGGAACCGCGAGAGGGAGGGCCGCAGAGGGGCGTGGCCAGCAGAGGGCGTGGCGTGGGGAGAGGCCGGGCCTGGGGAGGAACCGCGAGAGGGAGGGCCGCAGAGGGGCGTGGCCAGC
>NW_007730444.1:33085-37166 GCF_000696425.1 Galeopterus variegatus
CGTCGCTCCACGCGACCTGCTTCCGTGTGTTCAGAAAACTGCGCGCGCAGGGAAAGACCAGGCCTCAGCAGAAACCGCGACAGGGTGGCGGGGCCGGGCGGGGCGGGGCCGGGGCGTGATCGGCAGGGGGCGGGGCGTGGGGGGGCACGCCTGAGCAGAGACCCGGATGAAGTGAGAACAGGGGCGGGGCCTGCGCTTTAATGCGAGTCCCTTCCAAGTCTTCTCGGTTTTCCGGGTTTGGAAAATCCGGCGTGTGTCTGTCATTCTGTGGGATCCTGCCTTTCTCAAGTTAATGTTTCAAACACTTTTAAGGTAAAACGTTAGGGTCGAGTTGGTCACCTGTGTGGGAACTCAAGTTGATTTCCTCCTGACAGGTTGACAACGGTTTAAGTTGAAAGCTGTTTTTGCCAGCGGCTTGGTCGCCATTCCTGCAAGTGAGGCTGAAGCATCTCAGCGGTCTGGAAACTGGGATCTCGGTGGGAGGGGCCGACTTCTGGAGGGATTGAATACAGTTCCCGCTATTAAAGTTCCTGCAATTAAAATTAACTTAAACAATGTAATTAAACAAGCCCTGGAATTGTCCACGAAGGGAGTACAAACTGAAATGTGAAATGCAAACTCTGCCTGGGTGGAATGTGCAACTTCATGCCGACTCCCAACAGAATGTCGTTTTCATTTCTAGTCCCCATTCACTCCAGAGAAGAAGACTCAACCCTGTGCTCACGTCCAGAGACTTTCATAGGAGGGTCAAGACCCGGGGCGTGAGGGCTAAGGGCCGTGATAAGTTAGGTCATTAACTTTTGCTTTAAAAAAAGCAATAACTTTTAAAAAATGGATATAATTTCTGGTCTTTTCCTTAAATTTTTTATTCTGTTTCACACTCGAGACTCACAAACTTGAAATATCTTGGTGATAAACTTTGTTGACATCATAATATGCTTACATTAATAATTTCTAAATATAATGTAATTTCAAATTCACCTTATGGGCATTATGAATGTAATTAGAAAACATACTTTTTATTTTAAAATTGTAATCTGTTTTTAGTCTATTGTTTTTTAGTTCTCAATGCTCTGTCGGGTGTGAATAATAAAGCCTGTAAAATCGTCTTCTGAAGACATTTGGATTTACTTTCACTTAAAGAATAATGAATTTTGCAACATTTCTAAGGGTATTTCGTGGAGAGGTTGTTCTCTTTCATAAGAACCCTGAAGAAAGTAAAACTATCATATTTTAAATAGCCTCATGTCTACTGGCAGTATTTTCATTGTACTATCTGTAAGTTAACATCTACTTTGAAGTATATTTTTCTCTCACATCCCTACATGCAGAAGATTTCACCCATTGTGAAGTGATAATCAATTGAAATAACAGTACATTCATTATGAACTTCTGTTGATGTTAAAATATTTTTTAACAGAGAAATAATACTAGATATATCTGAACCTTCACACTGCTGAGTATTTGTTCTTTTTTCTGAAACCCAGTCATAATGTTAACTTTTCCTGAAATAATTGTCTACAGCCATAACACCCTGAATGTACCCGATCTCATCTGAATAATTATTGCTTCATTTCAACGGGGAAAAGTGTTTCACCATAATTCAGAGAACACGTTTGTATCCATTAAACACATCACATGCACATCCGTGTAGGAAAAAAAGCACATTGTACCAATTCCTGTCAGACATTCAGTTCTCTACAGTATTATTATTATTATTATTTTATTTTTTGTCTTTTTTGTGACTGGTAAGGGGATCGCAACCCTTGGCTTGGTGACGCCTGCACTGCACTCAGCCAGTGAGCGCACCGGCCATCCCTATATAGGATCTGAACCCGCGGCGGGAGCACTGCTGCGCTCCCAGCGCTGCACTCTCCCGAGTGCACCACGGGGTCAGCCCTACAGTGTTATTATTTTATTAGTTATATTTATTCATCATCACATGAAAAGTATTATACTAACACTTCTTTTATCCCAAAGATAGTGTTTGTGATTCTTGCAGGGTGGATGAATTTCACAATTATAATTACAGAGTAACTGAAATATCAGGCTATATTAGTACCAGGACAAAACATCAAACGTCACTATGAGTGTCGATTACATTAACTTATATTGAGGCATTAGGGACTGGTGTACATTGGAGGACCCCAGTCTCTCTCCACAAGCTCAGCACAAGCCCTGGGAATTATTTCTAAATCCCAAAGAGTCTTAGCACTGGGCCTCTTTCTATGAAGAAGAATCCTTTTTCCAATATGAGCAACTCTCCGTATTCCTCATATGCTCCTGCGCTTATAGGTGGCCTCTTAGACTAATATAGAAAGTGATCATTCAGTTCTTGCCTGCTGTCAAAGTGGTGGACTCACTGTGACGGTCCTGGCCACTAGTACACGTGTGAGAGGGAAATAGCCAGACCATGAGATAAAGGTTTGTGATTCTGAAACCTCACCTCCCACAAAATTGCAATTATCACTTCAACTGTAGTACCGATGGCAATGCACACTAGGGGAGTTAAACAGTTTATCCCAGTTCTTGCCTATCGGAAACAACTATGTAGTGATCTCTTCCAAAAATAGTGTTAGAGACTTAGGGAGAAGCTTCTTCATTTCCATGGGCCTTGGAGTCAGAGGAGGTTCACATGGAAAGAGAAGGAAATAGGTGTGAGGCATGCGGAACTCTCAGGAAAGTGTGTGTCTCATGGACCTGCTGTTTCCCTGAGAAATTCTTCCACACAAAATGTAATTCTTCCCTATCTCTGAGACCCCCAGATCATGTCTACAGTATGGCAAAAGAAATGGGATGACACAGAGACCAAGAATGATTTATTATGGGGTAAGAGTGAAAGGAAGAAGATGATGACAAGAATGGATAGTTTAAAATAGTAGATGGAATATTCTGACATAAATGAACGATTGAAAACAAATAGTTGGGGAAGAAGATACCAATCTCCCTTGCAGAAGAAATGCAAATAATTTACATAGATATTCTATGTCTACCCTCCAGGTGGTGGAATGTACTCCCAACTTCACAGATATAGGCTGAACATAGTCATTTCTTTTTAGACAGTACAAGATGGAAAGAGGACAAAGGAGTCACTTTAAAATGGATAAACGTGACAATCCAGACCTCCGTCAGGTGATGAAGGTCAACATTCCCAGTGGTAAATCGTGTTCATAGTATTCACCCTTGATAGGATATGATACAAACAGCACTTTTTCTTTTTCGTCTTTCTCCCCAGAATATCGAATGCCAGTCTCATCACGGAAAAAAAAAAAAAAAAAAAAAAACCATTAGACAAGTCCCAGTAGAGTGACATTCACTGGTAGCAGTAATAACAATCCTTATATACCCGACCAGTAGTCCTCAAAACTGTCAGGGTCCTCCAAAAAAACCTAAGGAGGCATGATGACTAGCGTAACTTAGTATCCTGGATGGGATAAGGAAGAAAATAAGGACATTAGACCAAACTAAGAAAATTCAAATAAAGTACAAATTAGTTAACGTCAATTAATTAATTTTAATAAAAATCAAATTAATACAATAAAATTAATAAATTAAAAATTTATTAATATAAGTTAGTTAATATAAAGTATAAATAAAATTAGTAGTGGTTTAATAATTTTTTTAAAAGTACCATAGTAACATGAGATGTTAGTAATAGTGGGAACAGTACAGAGTATATGGGAACCCTATACTATCTTTAAAGTGTTTTTGCATAAATGTAAAACTTTTCTAATAATAATATTGTTTTTAAAAAAATCCTAAATAATAATTTGCAGAATTCGATGAATATTAACTTGCAAACACAAATGAAATAAAAACTGGGAAAATGTACTCAACCAATATTGACAATAGTAGAGATAGAAACCTGGTAAGAGGACAACAGTGAAATTCTAACAATCTTTCAAATACATTTAAATCAGTGCCACTTGAAATATTCAAAGACTGTTGAAGAAACAGAAGTTGAAAGTAACTTTTAGGGGCCGGCCCGGTGGCGCACTGCTACAGTGCGCCGCTTGGGAGCGTGGCGGCGCTCCCACCGAGGGTTCGGATCCCACATACAGACCGGCCGCTCACTGGCTGA
>NW_007730444.1:37533-45522 GCF_000696425.1 Galeopterus variegatus
AAAAAAAAAAAAAAAAGAAAAAAAAAAAAAAAAAAAGAAAAAAGTAACTTTTAGTATTTAAATAAAATATTAATGCTCTTATTCTCTCTGCTCCGCCATTTTCACAATGTGATACCCTGCCATCAGTGTCACCACCACCAAGACCTTCACCAGGTGTGCTCCCTGGGCTTTGGACTTCCCAGCCTCAGAAACTGTAAGCAATACATTTTGTTTTTATTTATTAAAAATAAATAAGTAGTATATGAATAACAAGACCCTTTAAAAATTAATGCAAAAATGTATTACAGAAAATGCTTATGTCTACATATACATAGGAAAATGTTATATAAAATATGATCAAACAGTCTCCAGTTGCTGACTAAAAATAATACATGATGAACAAATATAATTTATACCAGGAATGCAGATAAGATTTAATATTAGGGAATTCACTAATGCAGTTCATCCTAGATATAGAGATAAAGATAAAAATAGGGTGGTCATATTTATAAGTACAAAAAGAACTACTGGCAGAATTTAACAAGGATTAAAAAAATATCTCAAATAAACAGCATACTTTTAAATGAAGGACTAGAAAAAGAAGAAACAAAGCCCAAACTTAGGGGAAAAAAATAATAAAGGTGAGAGCAGAAATAAATAAAGCATAGATTTGATGAACAATATTAATAAAATTCCTAGCACCTAGTGACATCGTACAATCATGACGTCACAGTACCATGCATTACTTACATCTTTGCAGTGATGCTAGTGTGAAGAAAACAACTGTGCTGCCAATCCTGTAAAAGTGTAGCACAATTATGTACAGTACTTAATACTTGATAATGACAATAAACAACTATTTTATTGGTTTATATACTTACTACAGTATACTTTTTATCATTATTTTAGTGTGTACTCCTTATTTAAAAAAAAAGTTTAAGGTAAAACAGTATGCCATGTTATGCTGGCAGCAGCCTCATACTCCTCGTGCATACTGCATCTATTAATTGCATCATTTTCTCCCATTTGTTATTTAATCTCATGCTATTTTGTTCATCATGGTTCCTAAGCATACAAAATTCACTGCTAATGTTGCCAGAAAGACACCATGTTGAGCAATTGACCTGGAAACAAAATTTAAAGTGATTAAGAACCGCAAAGGTGGAAAATCAGTGATGGTTATTGCTCACTAGTAAGACATCTCATTTCACCAAAGCTGCAATCTGGAAAAATAAGAACAAAGTGATAAAAACTATTAAAAGATCTGCTTCATCAAAAGCAATGAGACTAACAAAAATTTGACAAGGGCCTATATTGCACATGGAGAATCTTATAATGTACTGGATTGAAGACCAGACACAGAAGCACATCCCTCTCAGCACCATGATGATCATGGCCAAAGCAAAATGTTTCTTTGTGATGTTGAAAGAAGAGGCTGGATCTGACTACAATGTTGAATTTACTCCTAGCTCTGGGTGGTTTAAATAATTGAAGAGTCACTATTCATTACATAATACGGGTGATGAGTCTGCTGATGTGAAGGCAAATGAAGAATTTCTGGAAACTAGATAAGCTGATTGTGGAAAAAAATTACTTTCCAGAGCAATTCTTTAATACCCTTGAAATGTCCTTATTCTGGAAATGGGTGCTTGCAAAGACTTGTATCTATAAGGAGGCTAAGTTATTGCCAGATTTTAAGGTGTTTAAGGACAGGATAACCATCTTACTTGGGGGCAATGTGGCAAACTCAAGTTGAAATTCTTTGTGATCTGGCATACTGAAAACCCCAGGGCCTCCAAACATATTACTAAGCCCACCCTGTCAGTGTACTACAAGAGCAATAACAAGTCATAGATGAACCAGTTCCTCTTCCAAGATGCCCTTCTGAATTGCTGTGCCAGTGAAATGGAGAAGTAATGTTGGGAGAATAACATACCTTTCAAGACCTTGCCAAAGTTCCTTAGAAAGTTTGAAAATATGAACCCTAACACCAAAAGGTTTTCATTAATACAGAAGAATGTTCATGCTTACAAGCAAATCTATGATTAAAAAAAGAAAAGAAAACAAGCAAAGCGCCATGCCATGGATATATTTCTGAAAAGTGTGACAGTTCCTCAGAAAGAGCTCGGGCGGGTTCTTCAGGAGAAATTTCAGAAGAAGGCACTGTTATCATAGGAGATAACAGCTCCATGTGTGTTACAGCCCCTGAAGCACTTCCAGGAAAACAAGATGTGGAAGTGGAAGACAGTGATATTGATAATCTTCACACTGTGTAGGCCTAGGCTAATGTGTGTGTACTTGTGTCTTAGTTTTTAACCAAAAAAGACTTTACAGTAAAATAAATTTTTTTAAATAGAGAAAGCTTATATAATGATATAAAGAAAATATTTCTGTACAGCAGTACAATGTGTGTTTTAAACTGTGTTGCTACTAAAAAGTCAAAAAGCTTAAAAAAACTAAAAATATTTCTAAAGTAAAAAAATTACAGTAACCTAAGGTTAATTTATGACTGAAGAAAAATCTTATAATAAACTTAGTGTAATCAAAGTGTGCGTTGTTTATCAAGTCTACAATAGTGAGCAGTAGTGTCGTAGGCCTTCACGTTCACTCACTGACTCACCCACAGCAACTTCCAGTCCTACAAGCTCCATTCATGGTAATTGCCCTATACAAGGGTACCATTTTTTATCTTTTTTTCTTGGCTGCTAGCCAGTACAGGGATTGAGCCCTGGATCTTGGTGTGATCAGCACCACATTCTAACCAACTGAGCTAACCGGCCAGCCCCTCCATTTTTTATCTTTTATACCATATTTTTACTGTACCTTTTCCACGTTTAGATAAGTTTAGATACACAAATACTTACCATTGTGTTACAGTTTCCCACAGAATTCTGTACAGTAACATGCTGTACTGCTTTGTAGCCTAGAAGCAATAGGCTATACCACAAGCCTAGGTGTGCAGTAGGCTATACCATCCAGGATTGTGTAATTACACTCTATGAGGTTTGCACAATGACAAAAATCACATAAAGATGCATTCCTCAGAATATATCGCCCTGGTTAAGCAGTGCATGACTGTATTTAATAAGGGATTAATATCCAAGACATAAAAGGAACTCAAAAGGTTCTATAGGAAAAAAACCAACCGGAATAACCCAATTAAAGAATTAGCAAAGTATCAAAACGGTCATTTTCCAAAGAATACATACGAATGATGAATAGGTACATGAAAAGATGCTCAACATCACTAATCATCAAGGTAATGCAAATCAGATCTACAATGAGACATCATCTCACATCTATGAACATGGCTATTATCAAAAAACACATAATAATAAATATTGGCAAAGATATGAAGAAATTTCAATCCTTCTTCATTTGTTGTTGGGAATATCAAACATTGCAACAACGATGGAAAACAGTAGGGAGGTTCCTCGGAAAGTCAAAATTGACATATCATATACAGCAGCAGTCTCACTTCTGGGTACTTATCCAAAAGTATTGAAATCAAGATCACGAAGAGAGATTTGCACTCACATATTCATTCCAGCATTATTCACAACAGCAAAGATGTGGAGCAAACAAAATGTCCAACAATGGACGAATGCATAAAGAAAACATGATATATAAATACAATGAAATAATGTTCAGTCTAAAAAAAGGTAAAAACTCCTGTCTCATGTGACAACATAAATAAAGCTTGAGAACAATATTCTGAGTGATATAACCCAGTCAAAGAAGGACAAATATTACATGATACCACTTATATGAAACATCAAAAACAGTCACATGCATGAAAAACAGAGAGGAGAATGGGGGTTGCCAGGGGATGAGGGAAGGGAGAAATGGGGAATTGCTACTTACTGGGTCTAACACTTCAGTACATAAGACAATTAACTTCTAGATATCTGCTGTACAACTATGTGCCTACAACAAACAATACTGAATTGTACACTTAACAACTGAAAGGGTAGAACCCAGGTGAAGTGTTCATACCTCAATAAAAAAGAAATTTTCCCAAATAAAGTATTATTGGGCAGTGACATTACACAATTCTATCAAATCTTCAAAAAAATTAACAGCAATATTACACAATTGCTTCCAGAAAGTACAAAAGGGAGTACTTCTAAATTCACAATATTACCATGACACCAAAACTGGACAAAGGTTTTTAACAAAAAAAGAGAACATAACTAAAAACTGAATTGCACATAAATACAGTTGAAAAAAATTCCTAACAAAATATTAGCAATAAAAATCAACAATATAAAGAACTATATACCATGACCAAATGGGGTATATTCAGGAGTTGAAAGGCTGTTTCATTACTTAAAATCCAAACGACGTAATTCACAATATAACAGGCTGAAGAAAAATCACAGGATCCTATGAATTGATGTAGAAAAATTATATGACAAAATTCCACACTCAATTATGATATAAGCTTTCAGAAAAGTAGAAATTGAGGGAAAATTCCTCAACTCAGTAAACACCTACAAAGCTCACAACAAACAGTATGCTTAAGGGCGAACGTCTGAATGCTTCCCCAGAGACTGGAAACAAGATTTCCACTCTTACCACTACTCTTTGACATCATATTAAAAGTTCTACCTAGTGAAATGAGGAAAGAAAATGATACGAAAGTGAGAGACCAGAAAGCAAGATGTAGTACACAGAACATACTATGATGGGGATAGGCTGAATAATGTCACCCCCCAACAGATGTCCATGTTCTCATTCATATGACCTATGTTACTATATATGTCAAAAGAAATTGCAAATATGATCTACGTAAAGATCTTGTGATGGGAGATGAATTATCCTGGATTACCTGGTAAAGTTTATATAATCACAGGTGTCTGCATCCTATAAGAAGGATGCAGGTGGAATTAGAGTCACAGAGAAGTTGGTGATGTCATGGAAGCAGAGGTATAGAGATAAAGAGATGTTACAACACAACCTTGCTGACTTTGAAGATGGAGGAAGTAGACCATGAACCAAGAGATATAAGTGGCCTCTGGAACATATGGGGCAAGGAGACAAATTCTCCCCTGGAGTTTCAAGAAGGGTCACAGTGCTGTAGACCTATATTTGACTTCTGAATAAATTTTGTGTTGTGTTAAGCCACTCACTCTGTGATAGTTTGTATAAGCAGCAATAGGAAACTAATAAAATGGTGTTATGTGGAAAAGTCCAAAGAATCTACAAAAATTTCTAGAATGAGTGAGATTTCAAGGTCTCAGGATAAAAGATCAACATACAACAATCTATTATATTTCTGTCTACTACCTATTGTCACATGGAGAGTGACATTAGAAAGACGATACCATGTATGATTGCTCAAAAACGAAAAAAAGCCTAAGAAGTGTGTGTCAATCTCACAAAATGTGGAGAGTACCTATGTGAAAAACTACAAAATCTTCATGTGGAGAATCAGAGACCATCAAAATAAACAGACTTATACAGTATACATTGATTGGAAGACTCAACTGAGACATCAACTTAAATTCCACCAAATTGATATACAGGTTTAATGCACTGTCCATCAAGGTATTTTGTAGACACAAACAAGACTATGCTAAAATTTATGTGGAAAGGCAAAGAAACTACAATAGCTAAAACATCTTAAAAAATAAAATGGTTGAAATCACTGACTCGATGTCAGGACTCCCAATATAGTAAATGTAATCAGGACTGCATGGTACAGGGGGAGTAGAAGATATATTTGGATCAATGGTATAGAATAGAGGGCAGAAATAGCCTCCACATGTGTACTTTCTTTTTTATTTTTTTGTTAACATTAATGCAGGTTTTATTCAAGAGATCATATTCAAGAAGAGTTGAATTCTAACAAAGGAAAAATTTACCAGTGATCTACTCTACAGTAAAAAAGTGGAAGTGGGTACCATTTATGACACATACATAAATTTCATCTACATTTCTGAATAAAGCTGTAATGACTCTTTTGAGAGATGCATTTCTTTCCTTTTGCAAATAAGGCTATGTGAATTACGTTTAAGAGCTTTGACAGTACACACACATATATACACACACTCCTCAAAGTAAGTACCCAGGGTTTTCACTCCAGGCTAAGTACATGTAAGCACCTAGGAGCTATAACTTGAAACTGCACATTACTACATGAATTCAATTTGAATCACCTTCACTATAATGTTTATCTATCACAATTATTTTTTAAAATAGATCAATGTTTATCATGACTTTATAACTCCTTCAAACTGTACCTTAATATTTAACATGGAAGTTTCAAAATATAAATATTTAAGGCCTCAGTTTTGATAACAAATGTTAAGAACACTACCCTAAAATAAAGTAAATGTAGCTTTCTTCTAAAAATTATGTTACAATATAGATTGCATTCTATTCAATAATTCTGATAAAGAATCTGGGTTTTTTTGCAATAAAATAAGAAATTAGGATGATTCAGTCCTTGGAAAATCTTAATGGCAGTCACTCAATAAAGAAGTCAATTATTCCTGGAGTCACAAAGACTCAAAAATTGCTGTTAGCATTAACCAAGTTTTGGGATTTTTGGTGGTTATTGCTTTAGTTGACAATAGCTGAATTTAAGACAAAATAACATCTCCCACTAAGCCTTATGTTATATATTACAAAATTTACAGAAGATAGACTCATGGAGGCTATAAAGCTGATGTCTTAAGTAACTCACCCATGAAATGGGTACAAGTTTTTTAAAAGATATCCAACAAACTTTTTGCTCTAAAAATAAATGGCCCTACTTTTCCGTGTTCCCATTCTTCAATAGGAGACTTGAGCAGCTTTACAGTTTTGCTATAAAAACAAACCACACATCTTAACAAACAAAAAATGTACAAGAAAATAAAGGACATACTACTTTTCACAGTTAACAATAAATAAAAGTGCAGTAAGTGTTCAAGTAGGGTATATAGTTTAAAAACTACATGTGAGTATTTGGCATAGGTCATCTGTTAAAGGATCTCCGAGGGTCCCTGCCATTACTTATTGTACTCATGACGGTTTGATTATTAGCTGTTCCTGGTAGCTGTGGATTTATAGTTCCCTGGCCATTGTTTCTACCACCATATGAAAATCGATATCCCCTTGATTCAGGGCCACTTTGAACACTGTTTCCTGCTGGTCCAAATGTACCTATACCCATATAACTATTTATGGAATTATTTTTCTGCTCACTGTGTGCCCCTTTGTTCTGCTGTCGTCAATAATCTGGGTTAGGCTCACTGAAATTTGGCACCTCTGAGTCAACCATACAAAATCTTTATACTCCTAGAGAGGATGCTTCCTCCAGGTCAGGGTGGAGATCATTACTAGTGTATGGAAGCTCGCATTGTGGCTGCCTACACTGTACCTAGATCCCCAGTTCTTTGAAGTTCACCACTCCTTCCAGTATAAAGCATCAGACATCCTTTCCACATGGATGCATAACCCCTGGTTAACCAAATAATATCCCCTGGCTGTATAAGACTTCTGATCTCATCCCACACGGAATTAGTGATGCTGCCCATTTTATCCGCTACTTTGCACCCACACGTGTACTTTCACCTAATATTTGACAAAGGTACCAAGGCAACTAAATGAAAGAAATTTGAAGTAATGGTGCTGGGCCAACCGAATGAAAAAAAAAAATTCTTTACCAAAACTTCACACCTGTATAAATATTAGCTCAGAAGGGATGATATCTTTAAGTGCAAAATATAGTAGCATAAAATGTTAACATGTAAACATTTAGGGGAAAAAAAAAAAAAGAAAATCTTCAGCAACTCAGCCTCAGTAAGAGTTCTTAGATATGGCATCAAATTAAGAAAAAAATTGGTAAATGGGACTTTATCAAATTAAGATTTCTGGTCGTTAAAGACCTCAATAAGGGGCCGGCCCGGTGGCGCACTACTACAGTGCACCGCTTGGGAGCGCGGCGGCGCTCCCGCCGAGGGTTCGGATCCCACATACAGACCGGTTCCCGCTCACTGGCTGAGCGAGGTGCAGGTGCAA
>NW_007730444.1:46408-57815 GCF_000696425.1 Galeopterus variegatus
GCGCGGGGTGCAGCCGCAACACGGAGGCCTGCGATCCTGTTGCCGGTCCCGGTCCGGTACGGGCGCGACACTGAGGGTTGCGATCCGTTGCCGGACACGAAAAAAGACAAAAAAAAAAAAAAAAAAGACCTCAATAAGAAGAAAAACAGGCAAAATATGAAGAGACATTTCACTGAAGCAGAAACAAATAGGCAAATAAAAAGATTTTCGACATCACCATCCATTAGGAGTCAACCTCACGTCTTCTGCTTTCTCCATTTTAACCCATCTTCCTGTCCAAAAAGTTAATGTCAACAATGAGGTTTCATACCAAGATGGGAAAATCACAGGTGCTTCAACAGTTTTCAACCTTCAAATATATCATGTTATATTTTTCTTTTCCAGCTAAAAAAAATTGGGGGTTGGGGGGAAACTGATAGAATTGTTCTAAAATAAGACTGTGGGATGATGTCACAACTCTGTAAATGTACTAAAAATCATTGAATTGTATACTAAATATGAAAATATTTCATGTTTTGTAAATTATATCTTAGTAAGCTTGCTTATTTTTAAAATTCCAATGTCACCCCAACACTCACTACAACTCTATTTCAATTCGTATAAGGCACACAATTCCAAATGTTCCAGATTCAGTTTTACATATATGTCTTTCATTGAGTCTATTTCAATAATTATGATGTTAATATAATTAATGCAACTAGAATTAATACTTTCTGTTGATAACATTCCATATAATAAAATAAACACGTAAACTGTAATCAATAATAATTTAGTCTCTAAAATGTTTATCACTCTCATGTTTCAAGTTCTATACCTTAGCTCTCCACAATATTGTGCAATTCATTTGGTGGTTAGTAACATTTTCCTCTTCTTCCTGGCTTAAGGAAAATCTGTCTTGCTCTCTGTCACACAGTGAATTATTCTTGGGTCAATAAATCTAACTTCCTCTTGGATAATTTTTCCTGTAAGATTATGCAGTAATCATGTATCTAAAGTTCATTTAGGTATTAATTCATATGTGATATTGGCTTAGGAAATAAAAGTATAGACATAATAGAAGCTTACTATGGTCACAATGACATAAGAAATAAAATCATTGAAAAATAACAAAATAAGTGCAGATGTTGAGTAGTTGAAGAACAGAAATAACTAACCTTGTTAGTCAGCACCACGGTTAAGACTTGTCTTTGCGGCTAACAACATGAATTCAGTCCTCAATCAGCCACTGACTGGGATATGATTGGGTTGATCTTTTTACCTGTTTTTGTCCCGTTTACTCATCTGTGAAATGAGAATATCATCAATACTTATTTCAAAGAGCTGAGGTCTCAACTCAGCTCCTTATGGGTTGTCATACATGAAGCCTTACTAACTGATTCTTATTCTAAGTGTGAGTGGCATAAAGGAAAATACAAAGCAAACATAAAAATCACTTATTAAAGAAAAATATTCTTATTATGTATTTCTGGATGGGAACAAATCAAGAGGAGAATTTTGGGAGCCACTTTCTCTGGTAAAAGTAGCACAAACACCATGTTTCTCTGCAAGATCCTCTGGCTCTGAATAGGAATACCAGCCAGTGGGAAGTGGTAGAATGGCCTCCTTTAGGTATTGGGCACTGGAGATTATTTCCTTGCCTCAAAATGTAGTTGGAATCTTGGAGACTTTCTCTCTCACCTATCATGTTTTCCTTTTCTTCACCACATGCTGGTTTACCTCCACACAGTTGATTTTCAGGCACCTAATATTGGCCAACTCTCAAGTTAAGAGACTTAAGTTCACCCTCTTGTATCATCTCAGTTTTTGTTTCTTTAAAGTCTTTTAAAAAACACTCATTTTTCATAATGATGGAGCCCCTAATTTGTATCTGCCGTTGACTTCTATGCACTTTCATGTCACAAAATTTTATGTCCAATTCCTTCATTTATATACCTCTTCTATTTGTCACTGGAAAATATATACATTACATATGTTATCTGGATTGTAATGTATGGAAGAAAAAAAGCAAGAAAATTCATATACAAAAACAAAAAAAAATTTTCTTGTACTGTTGAAAAAGAGCCATTTAATATATTGGTTAGTACCATAGCCTGAAATTGACATTCTTATAGCCTTTGGGAAAATGCTCTTGTAGTAAAATTGTTTAATCATATTTATCCCATAATAAATATTTCCACACATTAATTTTCACTGAACTACCATAAAACTATGTTACGCAATTTATCTAAACAATATTTTATATTTATCTAAGCAGTATTTCAAATATTTCAACACTTCAATGATCATATTGTGAAATAAGACCTATGTGGGCAGCAGGAAAAAGAATGTGGTAAGTGACGAGCATGAAGAAAATTACAATCTTTCCCATCCAAGAAATCAGGAGTAGCAAGAGTAAAACATACATGATTGTATTAAAGAATTTGACTCTTTTTCGATGTTTGACTACTGACACCCTTTAGCCTCACTGCTCCCTCTTACTGTGCCCATCTGCACCAGCTGATAAAACCCGAGTGGTCCTTTCTTTGGCATTCCCTGACACAATACTTCCACCCATTGCAGGTATGAAACAAAGAATACAAAGAGGATCATAAAAAATATGGAACTGATGATTAAATAAATAAAAACCAAGTTTATTTATAATGCTTGGAAAGTTACAAGATAAAGTTTAGCAGTGACTGAAACAAATGATGATAGACTTCAAAACAGAGGCATCATTCCAGTGCGACACGTTCCCCACGTAGAACAGAGGAACAAATACAGGATCTTTCTGTCTTACAGTTCTGCTGAGTAACAGTCTCAGAAGAGCCAACATACTCCCCTGTCACACACATCAATAAAGTGTGGAAAAATCAGAACTGAAGAATAGCTGATATACCTTGTGAAATAAGAAGAAATACATCTACTGGTCTCTTCCCTAGTTCCTGACACAGAGCTCCTAATCCTTTGGAATTTCCTAGGTGATAGGAGCCCAATTTCTTCTAATGAGGCAACTTGGTGGTCTCCTGGATGGGGGCTGGTCGCCAGAGAGGCCAACGCATGATTAGAAGCGTGAAACTTTCAGCCTTATCTCCCCCATCCTCTAGGAATGGGAGAAGACGAGAGATTGAGTTAATCATCAAGGAAGCCTACATACAAATCCCTGAGTTCAGAGAGCTTCCAAATGCTGAATACACAGAGGTGCCCAGGGGGTGGTGCGCCCAGAGATGTCATGGAGGCTCTGCGCCCCTACCACGTACCTTGCCCTGTGCACCTCCTAATCCAGTGCGCCGGTGGTTCATCTGTATCCTTTGAGATATCCTTTGTAATAAACAGGTAAATATAAGTGTTTCCCTGTGTTCTGTGAGCCAGCCTAGCAAATTAATTGAATCTGAAAAAGGGATCATGTGAACCCCAATTTATACACAGTCGGTCAGAAAGAAAGGCAACGATCGACTATTTGCAATTAGCATCTGTGGGCTGGCCGGTTAGCTCAGTTGGCTAGAGCTCAGCCTTGTAACACCAAGGTCACAGGTTCAGATCCCCATGCCGGCCAGCCACCCAAAAAAAAAAAAAGCAAATGAAGCAATTAGCATCTGAGTGGGAGGGGGGCAGTCTTGAAGACTCAACCCTTATTCTGTGGGATTTGACTCTAACTTCAGGCAAACAGTGCCAGACCTGAATTGACTTACAGGACATCCAGTTGGTGTCCACCTGAGATTGGTTGTTGGTGGAAATGAAACCCCACACGTTTTGGTGACCACAGTGAAGCATATTGTGTTGAGTGGCATGTGAGTAGTAAAATCACTCTGGATTTTTCCTATCCCAAACACAGTGAACAGGCAGAGAGGACTTGAGACAGTTCCATGCAGTTTCTGGGGCCTTAGATGCAAAGGAAGAGAAGTTCTACTTTCAAGGACAAGAAATGGGGTGGAACCTGAATAGGTCAAGGTGTCAGATCTATAGAAGCCTTAACTCTGATCTATACGAACAGAGAACTGAGCATCAGAAAGAATCAAGTACAGAAGGAGAGATACATGAGGAAAGAGACACCTTAGAAATGGCCCAACCTGTGCCGCTCAATGTCAAAGGACCAAAGGCTTCACAGAAGCCCGATGACAAAGTGTTGTCCCTCATGATAAAGACATTGCCTTTGTTTCTGTTTGAGCTGCAGCACTGCTGAAGCGTTAGGGAATAAACTACTACACCTCTGAGGAACACAGTGATAAGTAGGGCAAAGAAATATTTCCTTTGAGAGCTCACGAGATGCAAACTTTTGTTTTCCCACAGATCTCTTTCTCACTTGCAAAGAGCTTCCCAAACACTGTTTACTGGTGGGGCTTCCTCTTTGCCCATCTGAACTCTTACCTATGTTCACACCCTTGATCCATTCCTGTCCATTTGGGTTTCTTGCTATTTTCACTGGGCTCTTGCCAGAGGCCAGGGCTCTTTCCCTTGCTCCAAAGTAGAGATAACACTCATCTCAGGAAGATAGATTCCTGCTTATAATAAGATAAGAACATGATGTGCTGTGTCTTTTCCAGAAGACCAGCCCTCTGCTGCCTTGAGGAGAAAGGACATTACAGATGGATCTAGAAAAAGATTTCACAAACTGATCCACTAACTGCCTTCTTCTGAACACTGTAATATGCAGACATCTAGTTCTCTTCCAGGAAGTACTGAATCAAAAGCACAGAAGTAGAAACAAAGAAACTGGATACTTTAAAACTCTGCTGTAAGATTTAATGCATATGTAAGCTCTGGAACCTCCCAATGATGTACCACGAAGGGGGCAAAACATCTGAAGAAAGGGGATGGTTAAAGTCCAGATGCTGCATTCTGAAGTTTTTCATTTCTGAGTCAACAGAGCTTCGATCTCAGTCAGGCAGTGCAGGGGCTCCCAACAGGCACAGAGGGGAAAATGCAAAGACACACAGGGGGAGATCCCAACTTTTATTTTTTATTTTTTTTTCCTTTTTGTCTTTTTTACTGACTGGTAACGGGATCGCAACCCTCGGTGTCGCGTCCGTACCGGGGACTGGCAACGGAATCGCAACCCTCGGTGTTGTGCCCGCACCGCACTCAGCCAGTGAGCGGGAACCGGTCTCCACATGGGATCCGAACCCTCGGTGGGAGCGCCGCCGCGCTCCCAAGCGGCACACTCTCTGGTGCGCCACCGGGCCGGCCCCAAGAGATCCCAACTTTTAGAAGGAAGTTATCCTCACCCAAGGAGACCAGGTTCCTGTAGTTCTCTAACATCACATCCCTGTACAAAGCCCTCTGAGCAGGGTCCAGGCATTTCTACTTTTCCTGAGGGAATTCTATGGCCACGTCCCTGAATATAAAAGGACTCTGAAATAAAAAACACATTTTACCAGAGATTATCAGGAGAGTTCTTTTATCTTCACACAAAATGAGGAGGAGAAAGGTAAACATACTGATTCGATTGACATAAGCATTCTGACAGATCCATGTGATGTATTTTCGAGCAAGTTGTCTCCCTCCCTAAATCTGTTTTATTATACTTTATCCATAAGAGTTCCTGATATCCTCCAAATAAGTGTGGATTTCTCATTTTTTTGGACACGACGTGAAATAAACAAAAAGTCAGCACAGGGTTATCTCTATAGAAGTGTAAGATATTAGTTTCGACACATCACGTGATATTCAATATCTAAAAGAGCTAGAGCATGAGTGATATCTTCAGGGGTGACAAAGTCCATAGTGGCTTTAAAAAAAGAAAAGGCAGAATCTAAAAACTGTGGATGATGAAAGCCATAGCAATGACTAAAGCTTTTGAACACTTTTCATGTGTTAGGCATTATTCTAAATGCTTTATTCATAGTAACTTACATAACATAATAGCCCATGACAGAAAGATCTGTTCCCATTTTACGAAAAGACAACTGTCACAGGCACTCAAGAACTCGCCACAGGTCAAATAGCCCAGCACACCTGCCACCTTCTGGCTCTACTCTCCCCTTGGGGCCATGTCCCCAGTATGAAGACACTGGGACAGGAAGAAGCAGAAACAAATGATGGGGGGTGGGGCGGGATTGTTAATGGTGGATGAAGGGTCACAAACCTCCACTGAGAAGGTGATATCAGAACAAAGATCTAAAGAAGGAACCGTGTTTACCCCCTGCAGCTGAGGTCTCAGAGAGTTCTAGACAGAAAAACTTCCCAAGCGAACACCCTGAGGCAGGAGTAACCTTTGCCCCAGTGAAAGGACAGAGGACTGTCTGGCTGGAGCAGAGTGAGTGAAAAGGACACAAAGAGGAGAAGAGTTCAGAGAGGTACTGGGGAAAGTAGATCACATAGGGCCGAGGTCTTCAAACATTTTGAGGTATGGGACCTCAAAAAGATATTAAAAATAAGGTAACAGCTTCTATATTTTAAATATATGTGGAGATGTGCAGCTCAGCCCCAGAAAATAGAGGGTCACCCTTCCCTGGGAAGTGGAGGACCGCAGGGGAAAGCGTTTGAGGGAACTCAGAAAGTCATTTTTGGACATAGGAAGGTGGAGATGCCTGTCAGGTGTCCAGTAGAGAAATGAGGACACAACTGGACACAGGATTCTAGAGTTCAGGGGAGAGGTCTCCAGGGGAAATAGAAACATGTAGGTGGTGTTTAAAAGCCATGAGATAAAATGACAAGGAAAGGCAGTGGATATGGACAGAAATGGGAAGGACAAAGCTGTGGGACACTCCTACATATTGAGAACACAGAGTTCAGGAGGCACCAGAAGAGGAAACAAGTAAGATCAAAGTGGCCACAAGAAAATTAAATCAGACACAATTTGAAAGTGAGATGTCCTAAAAGACAAGAAAAAAAATGTTTCAAACTAGTGTGAGAGATTAACTGTGCAATTTGCTGCTGTCAAGAAAAGAAAAGTGATAACAGTAATTAAAATGTTGGATTTAGAAATGAAAATGTCACTGTGGTCTGAAAAAGAAAGTCTTAGTGTAATGCCGGATGTGAAAGCTTGATTGGATGGCCTCAAGTGAGAACTGGAGGTAAGAACTGAAGACAAAGTATAAACAAGTTTTTAGTGTACTGTGCTGTTAAATGGAACAAGGAAGGGGTACTTACTACTGAAAAACATGTAGCTCATGGAGAATTTTTCTGTTTTGAAGATGGAAGAGTGGAAGCAAAATAAAGGGTTGTGTGTGTGCGTGCGTGCACATGTGTGTTAGTGGGTGATACCACCATCTGGGTATGCTGACCAAAATAATTTCCTTGGAGTATAAATTGATGAGGCAGGGGAGGAAGGACACCATACCAACCTGGGTGGCAAATGGAGCATAATTGCAGGGTCAGCAATAGCCAGAGAGAGGGACAGACCATTCCTAGTCAATACTAGGCTTTGAGAACACAGGCTTTGAGAAAGGTGGGTGGGCTGGTTGGAGAAGATCTTCCTTTGCTTTCAGGGGCTCAATAGAAAAAGAACAAAGGTCTTTGAGAGAAAGATTAAAGAAGACTAGGTGGACTCCTGAGGGGCTCTAGAGAAAAGGTGTGGAATAGAAAAGTAGCAGAATGCAGGAGGAGCTGGGCTAGAAGTTGAAGTGAGACCAGTCAATTTGGGTGTATGTTTCCTCCAGCTGTCATCAGCCACATGGGGACAGAAACAGAGTAGGCAGAGTTGGATGAGGTAATGATGACAGGAAGAAGCAAGGAAATAGGGGACCAAGAGGGAAGGATTACATGAGTCCTTTGTGTTGGGGCATTTGACTTGCATGACTGTTGGTAACTGGAAGGGTTATTTGCTCCCTCCTTTAAAAATAACCTAAAGTAGACCGTATATGCTGATGGTTTAACGTTTTAATCACCGATACAGACAAAAAAATGCCTGACATATACTATAAGCTCTATATGTACTGAATGACTGAGAATAACACAGAGTAATACTAGTACGCTCTCTGGCATGGCCTTCACTTTGGGGATCTGATGTGTACAAGGGTCTTGCTTGCCCCTGAAATGGTCTCCATCGGGAGTGAGAGAAACCTGATCAGGAGAACCTGAGGTGCAGAGCCAAGGGTCCTTCACCCAGGCCAGTCTACTTGAACAACTAGTGAAAGCACAAGTGTAAGTTCAACCTAAATCATAGCTGACCTACAGGGTAGTTGCCTGAGGCTGAGTGACCCATTTTGCCAATACAAGACCTGAAACGTGGCCAGAAGAGAAGATGCGTCCCGGCTGCTTGGATCCCTCAATGGAGAAAAGTTCCTGGGGTCTAAGATTTCTCACTTTGCAATGACACCGGCTGAAATATTCATTCACAGCCCCAAATTCTTGGGACTTGGTTGGGTCTCGGGATGGTGCACACTGGTTGCAGGAAGCGAGTGTCTGAATAGAACACTAGATAGGAAGGTAGAAGACTTGAGGGAGGGGATAAAACAGGGCCACAAACAGACATACCACTCCTCTTCCTCAAGTCACCCATCTGAAGAAGCACCAACCCTGCCATTCTAGAGAAGACAATGGGGAAACGGAGAAGCATATACACAGTGTGTGTATGTGATGGGTGGAAAGACAGAGTCCTTTCTCTAAATGTGACCCCATTAGCTCACCCCCATTCCACTTTACCCACTACCGAGCACAGAGTCACCCAGTGAGGATGCACAGAGCTTTTCCTTTCTCCAGTTCCTGAGTCTCCCTGCCATTACTAGGGCTGTGATCCCCCTAATAGTGTTCCCCATCCCCTCCTCTAACTCCCTTCCCAGGACACAGTGGTCGCTCCTCATTGGAGAAATATCTATGTTCTGCATTTAGTTTAAAGACTCTTGCCCCTCCACTCCCCAGCGTGTTGTGAGCGTGTGTGCACACGCTCTGCCACTCACTCTGTCCCTGCCACGGCCCCTTGTCCACTGTCTGGCACGTCCAGATCCCAAAGCTTCCTCCCTGCCGTGACTCTCTCTCTGTTCCTCTTGTCACCAGCTGCCCTCTCTTGTCCCAGCACCATGTCACTCTGTAGGCCATGGCTCCAAATCATTCATCCTCCCCTCCCACTGTCTGCCTGAAGGGTCTTCCCCTGTGCAGCCCCCTGCCTATTTTGCTGTCCTTCAACACTCGGAGGTCCCGCTTTGTCTAAATTTCTCTGGTTGCTTTTCTTTCCCTGCTTTCTCGGCTTCTTTTTCATTCTTACTGTCTCTTTGCAGATCCCTCACCCCTCCCCCACTTCGCCATCTGTTTATGGGCCTCCCACATTCTTCTAGTCTCTTCCTCAGTTTTTCTATTTCCTCTCAGTCGCTCTGTCTCTACTCCTGATCCCCTTTTGCCCAATATTCACAGGGAGAAGTTGGAATAAGACGCCCGCCTCACGAAAAAGCACTTTTCCAGTGGGATGGAATTTGGGACGAAATTACAGTGGTGTATTAAAACAGGCCCTGGTCCCCTCCCCCAGAAAGAGATCAGGGGAAGCGGTGACTGGGAAGGGGAGGTCTGGGGAGCAGAAGCGCCCGGCCCAAGGAAGACAAAGGTGAGGATGAATTAGGAGAAGAGGGGGCTCTGCAGAATCCCAGGACTGGGGAGTGGACGCGGCCTCTCCTGACGGGGGCTGTCGGCGCGGCCCTGCAGGGGTCGAGAAGGGCGTGAATCCACCTCCCGGGTAAGGACGTTAGATGGCGCGGGTCCGGCGGAGAGGTCAGTACAGAGGTTTAGGGGGGAAAAGATAAAAGAAAAAGTCGTCTACATAAAGACCGGGGGCAGGACCAGCGTCAGGCAGATTATAACACAAAGGGAAGCGACTCCGGACTCTCAGGGCGTCTGAACTTCCTGGGGGTGGAAACGGCGGTACGGGAATTTTCAGGTCTGTAGGGACCCCTAGATCCCGGGTATGGAATCGCTGAGGGACAGCGAAGCGGACTTAATCTAGACAGAGGAAAACTCACGCCACGCGGCTGCAACTCCACTCCGTGCGATCCGCTTCCGGGTCTGCACCACACCGGGAGCGCGGGAAGGAGGGCGGGGCCGGGNGAGTATTTTTTTATATACCTGTTGTCCATTTGTATGTCTTCTATTGAAAAATGTCTATTCAGGGGCCGCGCTTCCCTCCGCCTCGCTGCCCCGAGTCTTCTCCTAGTTTTGGAGGCTGAAGTAACCCAGCGGGGCGGGCTGGGAACTGGGATCTTGCCGGGGTCCACCGGGCGGGAGTGGAGCGAGTGGTGTTCAAGGTGAGGTGGTGTTTGGATCCAGGAAAGGTTCTGCAATTAAAATTAATTTTAGCAATTTAATTACAAAGCCCTGGAATCGCCTGTGACCTGGATACAGATTAGAATGAGAAATGCAAATCTGCCGGAAAAGAATGTGCAATTTCATGCTGACCCCCAACAGCCATGCATTTCCGTTCCCCATTCACTCCCGAGGGAATCAACCCTGGGCTCAGTTCCAGAGACTTTCACAGGGGCAAGACCAGGAGTGTAAGGTGTGGAGGGCTGAGGCCAGTGATAAGTTGGGGTACCAATGGTTGATTTTTAAAAAGCTGTAAACCTTTTAAAAACTAGATATAAATTACCTGGTTTCTCCTTACACTTGCTATTCTATTCCACACTTGAGGGGAGTTAATCTCAAATATCTTTGAGATAAACTTTGTGGACATAATAATATGCTCAGATCATTAATTTCTAAATATGCCGGAATTTCAAATTCACTTTATGTGCATTTTGAAAGTAATTAGAAAACGTACTATTTAAAAAGTGAAATCTATTTTAAGCCTTCTCTTTGTTTTCTCTTTAATCTGTCACATATGTATAACAAAGCCTGTAAAATACAGTCTTCAGAAGCATTTAGTTTCAGCTAAAGAGTAATTAATTTTGCAATATTTCTAAGGGTTTCTGGTAAGCAGATTATTCTCTTTCATATGATCCCTGAAGAAATAACACTAGATTATCAAATTTTAAGTAGCCTCATTTCTACTGGCAACAGTTTTATGGCAATATTTGTAAGTTAACATGTACAAGGAAATATGTTTTGCTCTCCATCGTTATTGTGGAAGGTTTCATCAAGGTTCCATCGGGAGAGTGTGGTACTGATAACACCGAGGCCCCGGGTTCGGATCCCATATAGGGATGGCCGGTTCGCTCACTGGCTGAGCGTGGTATTGACAACACCAAGTCAAGGGTTAAGATCTCCTTTCCGGTCATCTTTTTTTTTTTTTTTTTTTTTGTCTTTTGTCTTTTTCCGTGTCTGGCAACGGATCGCAACCCTCAGTGTCGCCCCCGTACCGGACCGGGGACCGGCAACGGGACTGCAACCCTCGGCGCTGCCCCCGCTCCTCGCTCAGCCAGTGAGTGGCCGGTCTGTATGTGGGATCCGAACCCTCGGCGGGAGCGCCGCCGCGCTTCCCAAATGGCGCACTTATCCAGTGCGCCACCGGGCCGGCCCCTTACCGGTCATCTTTAAAAAAAAAAAATATATATATATATATATATAT
>NW_007730444.1:58568-60610 GCF_000696425.1 Galeopterus variegatus
AAAAAAAAAAAAAAAAAAAAAAAAAAAAAGATGACCGGTAAGGAGATCTTAACCCTTGACTTGGTGTTGTCAATACCACGCTCAGCCAGTGAGTGGCCGGTCTGTATGTGGGATCAGAACCCTCGGGCGGGAGTGCCGCCGCGCTTCCCAAATGGCGCACTTATCCAGTGCGCCACCGGGCCGGCCCCTTACCGGTCATCTTTAAAAAAAAAAAATATATATATATATATATATATGATATTTCTAGATAGAAAAATTAGCATATTTAAGATATTAGCAGGTTAAAATGAGCATAATGCCAGGGCATGACACAGATGAGTACAAGAAGACATATCAGCACTTTTCTTCTATTTAAAAAATATATTAATATTTAAGTATTTAAAAATGTTTTATATCAGCACATTTTTAAAAGATGTTGTGTCTGGGATAGATTTGGGGTTTTTTACAAGGTACATTATTCTGGATGATGCAACATTGCTAAGTAGTTCTGTTGCCAAGAAAGAATTTTTGTCATTGGCTTCTGTAATCCCAAGCAAAGAAATGAGTTGATTGTGAAGCTTTTCTTTAAACTCAAAACAGTAAAGGAGAAGCTGACTATAGCTGAAAGTCATGAGTCCATTTTGCATATGGGGAGTTTTGTTGCTTCTAAAATTTTGAAAGGAGCAACAAGAACACATTTACATGTAACAAATAGAAAAAGGATATTTCCTCAATCGGAAATATTTTATTCTGCTGTAATATCATTATAAGACGGATGCAAATTACTAAGGATTCAAAAATATTTTTTAAACTAGGAACTACCTTCACCTATTGAGTATATATTATGTCCTGTGCCACAAAAAAAGTGAAAGAATATATGTATTTTAACACAGATGGAACAATAAAAACATTTACCACTGTCAAAAAACAAATTCAGACTTATGTTAGGAGAGATTTTATTCAAAAGAACTATTGAAATAGGGTAAATGCACCAACCACAAGATCTGCAAATGTCCAAGAGTCATGCACAAAAGAGCTTTTCTTTTAAACAAGGCTAGAAAGCACCAGGTTTGGGGCAGTAGATGAGCACCTGGCATGACCTACAGTTATTTAGGGAATATTTTATCTGAAGGTCAGCCTATTCTTGGGAGGGGATGTTAAGAAGGAGAAGTTGTTCTGAATTACAATTACAATTACAATTGGTCAGGGGTCTGGAAGGAGTGAAGCTTAACCAAACTTTGATTAAGTCAGGTCGACAAATATTGCTCCCAGTGACTAGAGGGGATGATCTAAAAGAACCACAGGACCCAAGCTGACAGTTCACTGGAGAAGTTCCACTTTATTTTAGGGCGAAGCATACATTTATAGAGAGCTGAGTTCCAGGAGAGGGTGGTTAATACGCAGGGTGGTGGCTGATTGGTCGGAAGGGCGGGTGATGGTTTTGATAGGCCATACTTTGGCGCCGGTGGGAATGTTAGGACCCGGAAGAGAAAGGCACCATGTTTTAGGGAATGTCTCCTTTGGGTTTTATAGGGCCCTACATTCCTCCCTTTTTCCTCTATTGGGGGATAAGGTCGTTGAGGTCTTCGAGCTACTTCCTGCTGGAGAGGGGCGTTGAGAGGGGAGGAACAGGGAGGAAAAGGAAGCCCTTTATTATACCCCAAAGGAGAGTGGTAAATAGGGTGATTTCAAGGGGGGAGAAATCCATGAAGGTCCCTTGGAGCCATAAGTCCGCCATCTGCTGTGTCCGGTGGGTGTAAGAGGTTGTGGGAGAGATCATCCAGGCATCTGCAGCTATGGTGATTAGGAACAAGCACCATCGGTGACTTCAGTGTGTCAGGTGTTCTGCAGAGGAGTGAGAGGGGTCCTCCATGGCCAACAGCTGGTAATTTCTAAGTAAAAGCTGGTTAAAACGCTTGGAACGCAGGGTAAAAAGAGCCAGGCTATTAAAATAATAGTTAGAGGTCCTACGACAGGCCATACCCAGGTTAGGAGAGGATTTCGGAGAAAGGAAGAAAAGGGGTTAGAGTTGGACGTGGCCCGGAGGCTAGAGGCCAGATCGG
>NW_007730444.1:60851-62379 GCF_000696425.1 Galeopterus variegatus
GGGGGGAGGAACAGGGAGGAGAAGGAAGCCCTTTATTATACCCCAAAGGAGAGTGGTAAATAGGGTGATTTCAAGGGGGGAGAAATCCATGAAGGTCCCTTGGAGCCATAAGTCGGCCATCTGCTGTGTCCAGTGGGTGTAAGAGGTTGCGGGAGAGATCATCCAGGCATCTGCAGCTATGGTGGTTAGGAACAAGCGCCATCAGTGACTTTCAGTGCGTCAGGCATTCTGCAGAGGAGTGAGAGGGGTCCTCCGTGGCCAACAGCTGGTAATTTCTAAGTAAAAGCTGGTTAAAAGGCTTGGAATGCAGGGTAAAAAGAGGCAGGCTATTAAAATAATAGTTAGAGGTCCTACGACAGGCCATACCCAGGTTAGGAGAGGATTTTGGAGAAAGGAAGAAAAGGGGTTAGAGTTGGACGTGGCCCGGAGGCTACAGGCCAGATCGGTGAGTTTGATGATGTTAGTTTCAACTAGGCCTGATTCATCATTCCTCTCCAAGGAAGATGCATGTGCCTCCCTTTTCGGTGGTGAGAAGGTCTAGTGCTCTGCGGTTTTGGAGAGTTACCTTAGCGAGGGAGGTAACTTGCCTTTGTAGGGAGGAGAGGGACTCAGTGGTGGAGGTTAAGGCTACGCTAAGAAGGGAATTCATTTCCATGTATGGGTGGGAGGACTGGAGGTCGGGATAGACGGAGTTTGAGGGGGTTGGTAGGATGAGGGGTGCAGGAATAGCTTTCTTGAGAGGGCTTGGTCTGGACTTCAGGCCCACTTGTAGGTTCCGTGAGATTCGTCGGTGAGCCTTGAGGGCAGGGTTTTAACCTGGAAATGTGGATCCATGGAGTTACTTGGTTGTTTGGTAAAGAAAGTTTGGCAGCTATGGGGGTGCAGACAATGACTGGGTAAGGGCCCTCCCACTTAGGAGTTAAAGGATCTTGTGGTTCGGGGGGAGTGTAGAATACTAAATCCCCAGGGTGTACTATAGGGTTGTTCCGGGAAGAGGTAGGATTAGGTAACAGCCAATCCTGATGTTTCCAGAGCTCCGCCCAGAGGTGGGAAAGTAACGGGATAGCTAGGTTGGGGGTATGATTTCTCAAATGGGGAAAGGTTTGAAGGTTTTTTTGGGAGAACTCTAAGTCTGAACAAGGCTAGTGGTAAGAGGCGGATCCAGTCAAGGTGAAGTTCCAGAGATAGTTTGGTAAGGGTATCTTTACCTGAGGCCTGGGGCCGGTAAGGACAGTGTAAGTGCCAAGGGAGGGAGAGGGCTCGAGATAAATTTTGCGTTATTTGAGCAGTGAACTCCGGGCCGTTGTCCGTTTGTATGGAAGAGGGCATTCCAAATCTTGGGATAATTTGGGTGAGGAGTATGGAGGCCACAGTGGTGGCCTTTTTGTTAACGGTGGGGAAGGCCTCTATCCACCCAGAGAAGGTGTCTACTATTACTAGGAGGTATTGTTGATGCTTAACAGGAGGCATGTGGGTGAAGTCAATTTGCCAGTCTGCTGCAGGGATATTACCCCTAGCTTGATGTGAG
>NW_007730444.1:63483-72271 GCF_000696425.1 Galeopterus variegatus
CATGGCGTCCGTCCTCTGAGGTGGGATCTAGGTTGGTGTATTGTTGGAGAGCCTGAGTTAGTCGATTGAGGAACTCGGAGGGAGTTTCTTCCTTTTTTTGGAGGATTTCTTGGACCTTTTGGAAATTGACAACTTTGCGGGCAGCCCTTTTAAGACCTGCAATTAGGCAGGAGGCAAATTGGTCTCAGGCCTGGATACCCTGGTTTGTATTATAATCCCAATGGGGATCCTGTTCGGGAACTGCATGTGGGCCCGTTGGGAAGGCAGGGTTAGTGCGATGGGTTTAAATGTCATGGTGGGTGAGGCTGTAGGCCTGGAGAACCCATTGGAGTTCTTTAACGCGAGGACCAGTAGTATTTACTAATTTTTTCTCTAATTGAGTAAGGTCCGCTAGTGAAAAGGGAACATGTACCCTAACAACCCCTTCAGCACCAGCTACTTCATGGAGAGGAGCTACAGTGGAGGACAGGGGGTGTCCCCGAGAACAAGTAAGGGGGGGGCTAAAAGGGGAAGGAAGAGTGGAAGGGTTAGGTGTGGCGGAAGATGGCGGTGGAGCCGGTGAGGCAGAAAATGGCGGGGCAGAAGAAGATGGCGGGGGGGTGGGGTGTGGGGATTCGGGGGCAGATGGAACTACAGGAGGAGGGGGTCTGTACAGAGGAGGTTCGTCCACAGGGTCAAAACCATCAGAAGTAGGGAATGACGGAGGCGGCAAGGACAGAGGGGCTTTGGAAGCGAGGAGAACCTGGGAGGGAGAACAGGTAAGACAGAGGGAGGGATTTGGGGCAAGTAGGCGGAAAGCTTCAACATAGGGAATCTCCTTCCATTTTCTCTGGCACTGGCAGAGGTTGAATAAATCTCGGAGAATATCAGGGTCTAGTGTGCCTTCTGGTGGCCATTTGTTTTGATTATCTAAGAAGCTTAGGCTTGATATCAGGTTCTAAAGACAAAGTGTTGAGGTTTTTTATAAGACGTTGAAGGGGGGAGTCCGCTAAAGGTGATGAGGGGGAAGCTCCCATGTTCAGGCAGGCAGGAGAGAGGAAGGTAGGGAGGTGGAGAAGAGAGAATCCTTCGGCTGGTGGGAGGGAAAGACACAAATATAGAGGGCGTCCCCACTATAATGTGCCAGTCCCGGAGGTTCAGAGACAAACTGAGAGGGAGGAAGGTATAAGTCGTCACTTAACCTTCTGTCACCTCAGCAAGGGCGAGTGCCCGGAGGCTCAAAGGAACCCGGCGCCGGGATTTTCTGGAGCCCTGGGCTTGGAGAAACAGAAACAGTAAATTGAAAGAGAAAGCGAGAGAATGGGAGCTTCGCCCTGCAAGGATTGCCTTTAACTTTGGGTTGGGAGAGGAGTAGAATGTGGATGGTCTGGTGTGACGAGGGAGTATTTAGGGGTCCACTGAGGCCCTGAAGGCCGTAGTGGGGTGTACTGCCCCTGTTAGGGCTGGACACCGGAGGGGTAGTCCTAGTTTAAAATGGCACCTCTAAAGGGAGACTTATGTTTGGATGAGCCAGTGGTGGGTGCGGAAAGCCAGCGCTGGAGAAAATGGACGAGGGCGAAGCATCAGCAGCGGGAACCACCAAGACAGTGAAGGAGGTCTGAGAAGGAGTCCCCTTGGGTAAGGGGTGAGTTCCTCCCGGGTTTTGGCACCAATGAAAGAATGACAGGACCCGAGCTGACAGTTCACCGGAGAAGATCCACTTTATTTGGGGGTGAAGCATACATTTATAGAGAGCTGAGTTCCGGGAGAGGGTGGTTAGTATGCAGGGTGGTGGCTGATTGGTCGGAAGGGCGAGTGATGATTTTGATAGGCCATACTTTGGCACCGGCAGGATGTTAGGACCTGGAAGAGAAAGGTGCCATGTTTTAGGGAATGTCTCCTTTGGGGTTTTATGGGGCCCTACACGATCAATTCAGTAATCCTTGCTAAAACAAAGATGGAGTTTGGCGAGTCTGTATCTGGCTTTATCCTATGTAAACTAGGGGGCCATCATTAGACTTAATGAAGTCCTACGGGGAAGTGTGGTTCTTTGCAGTAAGCTGTTTCCAGGAAAACAGAGGGGTGAGGGATGTGGTTTGTGGTTGTTACCGAACTTAGGTCCGGCTGCCCGCCCCCTTGAGAAAAAAATAAAACTCAGAAGTCAAATGGTTGGTGTCAGAAAAGCAGATGTATTCAGCTGAAGGAGATGGTGGGCTACCCCATCTCAAAGGTTTAGATTTACTGAGGGGTTTTTAAAAGAGAGGTTGAGGGAATGGAATGTGGGAGGTGAGATTATTTCCTTTCCTCAAAATATAGTTGGAAACTTGGAGACTTTCTCTCCTACGTATCATGTTTTCCTTTTTGTCACCAGATGCTTGTTAACCTCCACACAGTTGATTTTCAAGCACCTAATATTGGCAAGATCTCAAGTTAAGAGACCTGAGTTCACCATCTTGTTGCATCTCAGTTCTTTTGTTTCTGTTAGGTTTGAATCTTGAAGGTTTTAGTCTCAAACTGGAACAAAGAAAACCAGGAGCCAGGCCATAAATTTAGGGTAGGCTTTAATGGGGGCGCTCCTGGGCGAGGTTCCACGGGCCCCCAAGGGAGTGTGGCTGGGGAAGTTGTGCCCAGGGTGGATACAAGCGGGTATTTATAGGGAAGGGCTGTTGGTGAGTTTTTTGCCCATATATGGTGAGGAATTGAGCAGGGTTCAATTTCTGGTTCCCGCCTTCTGGGGAGGGAGGGGGGAGAGGGAAGGGGGTGGAGTTAACAAGATGGAGGCTCATCGCTCCTTTGTTGCCACTTTCTGGTCCTCCCGATCCCACCTTCCCGACAGTTTCTTTAAAGTCTTCTAAAAAACACTCATTTTTCATAATGATGGAGCCATTAATTTGTATCTGCCATTGACTTCTGTGCACTTTCATGTCACAAAATTTTATGTCCAACACCTTCATTTATATACCTCTTCTATTTGTTACTGGAAAAGATCTACATTACATATGTAATCTGGATTACAATGTATGGAAGAAAAAAAGCAAGAAAATTGATATACGAAACAAAAAAATTTTTTTTATACTGTAGAAAAAGAGCCATTTAATATATTGGTTAGTACAATAGCTTGAAATTGACATTCTTTTTTTTTTTCCCTTTTTGTCTTTTTGTCTTTTTTCCGTGTCCGGCAACGGATCGCAACCCTCAGTGTTATCCCCATACCGGACCGGGGACCGGCAACGGGATTGCAAGCCTCGGTGTTGCTCCCGCGCCTCGCTCAGCCAGTGAGCGGGAGCCGGTCTGTATGTGGGATCCGAACCCTCGGACGGGAGCGCCACCGCGCTTCCCAAGCGGCGCACTATCCAGTGCGCCACCGGGCCGGCCCCCTTTTTGTCTTTTTTACTGACCGGTAACGGGATCGCAACCCTCGGTGTCGCGCCCGTACCGGGGACCAGCAACGGGATCACAACCCTCGGTGTTGCGCCCGCACCGCGCTCAGCCAGTAAGCGGGAACCGGTCTCCACATGGGATCCGAACCCTCGGCGGGAGCGCCACCGTGCTCCCAAGCAGTGCACTTCTCCAGTGCGCCACCGGGCTGGCCCAAATTGACACTCTTATAGCCTTTGGGAAAATGCTCTCAAAAATATATTCAATAACCGTATTCTGAAGTGGGACCTACGTAGGCAGCAGAAAAAAGAATGTGATAAGCTATGAGCATGAAGAAAGTTATGATCTTTCCCATTCAAGAAGTCAGAAGTACGAAGAGTAAACATTCACAATCGCACTAAAGAATTTGATGGTTTTTTGATGTTTACTGACACCTTTTAAGCCTCTCCACTTCCTCTTCTTATTCTGCCCGTTCGGGACAAGCTGATAATAAAGCCCCAGTGGTCCCTTCTTTGATGCCAGCTGGAAGTTCAAATCACATTCATCCAGGTAGCTTCACTGCAGCCCCACTCAGTCACCACCATAACGCAAGCCAGCCATCTTTCCCTGCTCTCAAGACATTTTTTGGACAAGTTTAGGAAGTCTACCCTGCTTTAGACACAAAGACTCATTATGTAAGAAACATTCACATACACTTGAGTATATGGCATCATCTCTACTGACAAACAAACCAAACTTTAGTTTGGGGAGTGTTCAATCCAGTTCCAGTGGAATGGTCACAAGTACAAATAACTAATAATGGTTTGGGGGGTGAATGTATAAAGTTGTTTATGTACAGAACAAAAATCCCATTATGTATGTTCATTCTTAAGAGAAAACTAGGGCAAGCAGTTAGTTCGGTTGATTATAGCATGGTGTGATAACACCAAGGTCCGAGGTTTGATTTCTGTACTGGCCAGTCACCAAAAAAGGTACGTGTGGTGGGGGTGAATCAGTGAAACACTGAGCCCCATGCCTGAAGCAAAAAAAAAAAAAGGTACAACATTAAAAAAATAGAAACTTGAACTCCAATCTCTATTAAATTCCCATATTAAAAAATATAAGTACAATAGTATCCATTTAAATTTAGATATTTATGTGTTAAAGTATTGGCTAATTAAAAACCAGGCTAAAAAGAAGTCTGAAAAAAACAAAAACAAAATATTCCTTCATATTAAGGAAGAACATTTCACCAAACATCTTAATCAGCAGTGAATACTGGACGCATTTTCTCTAAATTAATGTAAGGTTGGTCATGGTTGCAGCCAAACACTACATCACGGCAGGGACCAGTAGCAAAGGGAAAAGGTAGGAAAAAAAGGGGTGGGGAAAGAGAGGAAGGAGCTGGGTCTGTTAAGAGTAACAGGAGACATGATTAGAACCTAGAAATAGCATGTCATTAAGTATATGAACTAATACCATATTGAAAAGAGTTTTCCTTCTTTAGCAGCATGAATTTAAAAATCGCATGCACAAACACACACACAGAAAAGTAACATCCTACATTTCCCTTAGCAAATATATCATGACTCCTCTTTAAAAGGCATTTCCAAACCTATGTAAGGAATTACACAACTCCACTGAAGGAGTGATGTCCCAAGATAGAGGAATAGGAAGCCCCAGACCCTGCTTCCTTCAGGAAGACACAAATGTAACAATGCACAGAAACAAGTACAGGAGGAGGAGTTTAATGACCAAGTCATGGGATGCTTCCACCCTCAGAGGAAAAGGTTAAGGAGACACCAGCAGAGGAAAGTGTGAAGTGATCAGGGAGACAACAAAATTAAAACAAATAGATTTTTAAAGGTTAATGGGATGCGCTCAGAGGCAAGAAAACAGAAGTGGCAGCGATCAACCGTGCAATGTACTACCAGAAAAAGAAAGATGAGGACAGGAAATTAAATATTGGATTTAGAAATGGGAGGTCACTGGTGACTATGAAAAAGAAAGAATCAGTGGAATGCTAGATGTGAAAGTTTGGTTTACCACTTTAATTCCCATACCGACAAAAAAACGAACAAACAAAACAAAACAAAACAAAAAAACCACTGGGCATATGTTTTAGGCTCCATGTGCAGTGAACAACTGAATGAGAATGACAGATAGTAACACTAGTACACCCTCTGGCATGGCTTTCACATTGTGGAACTGATGTGTTCATGGGTCTTGTTTGTCTTGGAATAATCTTCATTGTGAGTGAGCGGGAGCTGACCAAGAGGAGGTGCAGAGCCAAGAGTACTTCTCTCAGACCTCTCTACTTGCCCAGCATATGGGAAGGGCAAGTGTAAGTTCAACCAAAAATGCAGGGAGCTGACCCAGGGGGTAGACTAACCAAAAAGATAGAGAATTATATGGATATCCATTTTTTGGGCCACTCAGCACAGACATGATGTTAAATTGCTCTAAACTGATATACAGGTTGAATGCATTGTCTATAAAGGTATGTTCCAGGTGCAAAGAATATTCTAAAATTTATGTGAAGGGCCAGCCCCGTGGCTCACTCAGGAGAATGCGGCACTGGTAGCGCCGAGGCCGCGGGTTCTGATCCTATATAGGGATGGCCAGTGTGCTCACTGGCTGAGCGTGGTGCAGACCACACCGTGCTGAGGGTTGCAATCCCCTTACCAGTCGGAAAAAAATAAAATAAAAAATAAAATAAAAAAATAAAATTTATGTGAAAAGGCAAAGAACATGTTACCGAACCAGGTCCCTGAGCTCTCTATGCGATAGAAATTGACAAGAGGCCAAATGGAGAGTCACAGGCAAGGCTTTATTGGGACTTATTCTTCAGCACAAGGGAGTCAACACAAAGGAGTTTCCTCAGGCTGGTTCCCTGAGGGGAAGGTCAGAGAAAGTTTTAAAAGAGCTTGGTTGGAAAAGGGGTGCCATCTCAGCATGCAGATGTGGGGATTTCTCAGAACTTGTGCGCTTGGAGGTCATGCTTCTTCATGTGTTGTGTATCTAATTAGCATGTTAAATCTCCACCCCGGGTGTGATTTTTAGTATTACAATGAGGAAAGTCGTCACTGAAAGTTCAGCACTGGAGTCCATCTTGGCATGGGCTGGTTTGGTTTGGTTCTCACAGCTGGATCTTTGCCTTTGAGTAAACATCCTGCTCCTGCATTCCTGCAAGATGCTGCTTTAGAGGGCCGGCCCGGTGGCGCACTTGGTAGAGTGCGGCGCTTGGGAGTGTGGCGGCGCTCCCGCCGAGGGTTTGGATCCCATATAGAGACCGGTCCGCTCACTGGTTGAGCACGGTGCCGGCGCAACACCGAGGGTTGCGATCCCGTTACCAGTCATGAAAAAAAACAAAAAGAAAAAAAAACAAGATGCTGCTTTAGAGATACATGTCTTAGCCCATTTTTATATGGGTATGAGTTGGATTCCTGTAGTTAAGAGGCCATTTGTCTTACTCCTTTGTGGTCAGGGGTGAAGGGTCCCTAAGTCCAGTCCTTATTCTGTCTCATTCTCCCCTGATAGATTTTATCCTCCTTAATCTTAAGGGGAAAGGGGCTGGAGGTCTCATTTTTCTGAAACTGCTTTCTGCTTTGCATGGACGTTGGCCCTGCCTATATTCCAGAGGCATAAAAATCTCTTGCTGATTGTTCTAAGGATCTTAAGGACCCAGGGTCTCTCGTGAGGGTATGAGCTGAAAACCCCGTGCCAGCATCATTGTGACATGGAACTGGAAGATACAAATTTTACTAAAAAGGTTAAAAAGACAAGGACCAAAGAGTAGGAGTAATAATATAATTATTAGGGGTCCAAGTAATGGTAAGAACTGCGTTAGACTGAGCATGGCCACCAACCAGATGTCTGAAGCTGAGTTAGTTTTTCCAAAGCTGTGAAGCCAGTTAATCTCTTTGTAAATCTTCTTGATGTTTATATTAGTCCTAGAGATAGGTTCCGGAGATAGTCGCTCATGCTTGAAACAAGTAGGGCCTAACCCAGAGGAAGTCCAGACCAATGGGAAAACCACTGGGCAGGTACTTGCTGGAAAACCACTGGGTGGGTGCAATAGGAACTGGGCCATGGGACCTTGCAAGAGAAACTGCAAATCCCGTGACTATTAAACCAACTCAGCCCTAGAAACAGCTTAAAAACCCTGCTCCCAAAACAGCAGGCAGGCTAGATCCTGTACCTACACCTCCTCGGTGCCACCTGAACACATAAAGCCTTTAAAGCCTGATTTCTTGTCTCAGTACCAGTCTTTGCTAATCACCAGCCTTTCAGTTTACTTCTCCTTCCCCTAAGGTGTTAACCCATGTGCAGCATGAAGAGTTAATAACTGCACATACTGCCCTTTGTTCAGCCAATAAATAGTCTAGAGACCTCTGGTTATCTAACACCATGTTGGCTAAGGAATTCACAGGTGTTCGTAGCCCTTGTAAAGCATCTCCAGTGTTTTGGGCCCACATGGCAAGTGTGGAAATTAAGTTTTTTAAGGTAGATTCATGGAAGTTAGTTTTCTTAGAATAGGTTCATTGCAAAACATTCCCCAGGTGGCCACTAATCTAATAACCACAATGCAAGCCAAGATTAAGCCAATAGTCCTTTTTGGCCTGTGGGTCAGATTGCCCAGTGTGCATTGCCCCACAAACACCATGTTACCTATACATGGATGTGCCCTTGCTAAGAAGGATGAGGGAAACCTTCCTTTATGAAACCAGAAGTTTGGAGCCCAATTTATTGGCACCCAGTTTGAGGGGTCTGTGCACCAAAGAACATACTCCACTGGAGCACAGGCCCTTTTTGGGAGGATGATGTTGAATTCTTTAATTAGCCATGATATCCAACTCAGGGGGGGGGTTAGAAGTATTGCAATGTGAGGCTGACCCCAATGCTCACTCGGGAGAGTGCGGCCCTGGGAGTGCAGCGGGGCTCCCACCGCGGGTTCGGATCCTATATAGGGATGGCCAGTGCGCTCACTGGCTGAGCACGGTGTGGGCAACACCAAGCCAAGGGCTGCGATCCCCTTACCGGGCACACACACAAAAAAAGAAGTGTTGCAATGTGGAGACAATAGCCCTCCCAGTTGGGGAACGGGGAACAATATTTTTATCCAATAAGGTTGTTATGTCCTGCCTTGGGGATGTTAAAGCCCATTTTCCAGAAATCTGGGGGTTTGTTATACCCTACCCCAGGCTGCATTTATTCTTGGCACCTGGAGATCCTTCTCTATAGGTGTTTATGACATGGTAACAATGGATCTTGTCTGGGTTACAACCAAGTGAAAGGTTGAAAGTTATGGGGGTAAATAGATGACCTGTTTTCATTCCAAGCAAACTCAGAATTCTTTTTTTTTTTTTTTTTTTTTTTTTTTTTTTTCCGTGCCCGGCAACAAATCCCAACCCCCCGTGTCGCCCCCGCACCGGACCCGGACCAACAACGG
>NW_007730444.1:72568-89343 GCF_000696425.1 Galeopterus variegatus
CGCCCCCGTGCCGGACCGGGCCCAGCAACGGGATCGCAACCCTCGGTGTTGCCCCCGCGCCTCGCTCAGTGAGCGGGAACCGGTCTGTATGTGGGATCCGAACCCTCGGCGGGAGCGCCTCCGCACTTCCCAAGCGGCGCACTAGCGCAGTGCGCCACCGGGCTGGCCCCCTCAGAATTCTTTTATTTTTGGACAGTACAGTGTTAACGTGTCTTGTTCTTAGTTGTACAGTTTGGACACTGTATTTCCTTTCTTGAGGTAGTGTTGAGAAGGGGTATGAAGTTCATGCATGGCACGGGCTGTGTAGGACTTAGCTGGACAATGATAGGAGGCTGGCTTGTAGAGTGCCAGGGGGAAAAGGTAATATAATTCCCTGAAGCAGGGTAAGCAAAAGGCCGTGGGTGTGTTGCTTGGGGAAGTTAGTGACATATCCAGCACTGTGATAGGTTGTTTCCTTGGGCAATGATTCAGAATAAGTTTATCATGGCATTATGTTCCCAAAGACTGTTGGCAGGTGGGACCAAAGGAGAGAAACAACATAAGAGAAAGAGCCACAGGGCCATGTTAAACCCAACACAGACAGAAAAATGTCCCCGATTTTCCAGGGGGACTTCTGAAGCAGCAAAAGCCAAGAAGAATTAAAACTACTAGAATAAAAATAGAAGACCCACCTGCCACATTACTTATCCATTTGTGGGACAATCTTATTAAACAGCTATTTGAGATTTTCCGCAGGTTCATAGGCAAAGGCCAGAACTTTCAGAGTGTTCTATAAAAATTCAGAAGAGAAAGGTTTTACTCTTGAGAGGTGTACCCAGCTGGGGACTTCTTGTAGTTTGACTGCTGTTAGGGTGGCCAAGATTACGTGGTAGAGACCATTCCATTTACATACTAGTTGATTTTGTGGAGTGCCTTCTGTCCAAGTTTTAAGTAGAGTCTGGTCCCTGGTTGGGCTTGCATGGGGGTTCCCTTGTCTGTATCAGGGACAGGTGACATTTTATTCCCATATTCTACAATAGCCTCCTGAACCTGTCCCAGATTGACTAAATTTCATAGGTTTTGGTTTATTTTCCCATCTAATAAAAGACTGGTGGTGAGAAAGAATCTCCCATAGGTCATCTTAAAGGGGCTAAATTTTAAGTTGTTTCTGGGGGCTGTGCAGACTCTGAGAAGTGTGACTGGGAGCATTTTAATCCAAGCCTCATGGGTTTCCTGGCAGAGCTTTGCTAGGGCCTTTTAAAGTGTGTGATTCATTCTTTCAACTTTGCCTGATGACTTGGGATGCTGGGAAGTGTGCAGTTGATAGTTTATTCCTAGGGCTATTGAAAGGTCCTGAGTGACTTTAGATACAAAGGAGGGCCCGTTATCACTCTGAGAGACCAGGCGAGTCCAAACCAAGGGATTACTTCCTTTAAAAGGAGTTTACAGGCTTCTATTGCCCTCCCAGTTCAGGTAGGGAACACTTCAACCCAGGCGGTGAAAGTGTCCACCAGTACTAGGAGGTATTTGTATCCCGATCTGGGAGACACTGGGTGAAGTCTATTTGCCAGTCCTCCCCTGGATAGGTCCCTCTATGCTAGACTGGCTTGACCATGGCAGGGGATGCTGGATGCATTTAAGGGTTATTTCGAGCACATAGCTCACAGTTTTGAAAGTTACTTCTTTTACTGTTTTTCTGAGTCCCTTTCCAGTAAGGATCTTGTCTACAAAGTCCCAGAGGGCATCCTTCCCATAATGTGTAGACTCATGTAGGTGTTTAATGAGTTTCCATTGGTCCATCCCAGGGATAAAAACCTTATTGCCATCTGTGAGCCACCCAGCACTATCTTCTTTATACCTTGTTTTTGATCCTCCCTTTCTTGTGGCATGTCTGAGGGCAACGGGAGAGCTCAGAAGGATTTGCCATTAGAGCCAAGACTTGTTTGGGTTCTAGTGATCAAGCTGCCTGTTTGGCAGCCTCATCTGCCTTACTGTTCCCCTGGCTGATGAGGGGCACATCTCTCTGATGGCCTTTGCAGTGAATGACTGCCACCTGATGGGGAAGTCGTGCAGCTCCTAAGAGAAGTAGGATGGAGTTCTTATGTTTGATTGGGGAGGTTTTAGTCAGCATTCCCCTCTCCTTCCACATGGCAGTGTGGCCATGTAATACAAGAAACCCATATTTTGAATCAGTATAGATGTTTAGTCTTTTTCTTTTTCCCAACTGTAAGGCTCTGACCAAGGTAGTTAGCTCTGCCTTTTGAGCTGATGTTGGGGGATGGAGGGCCTTAGCTTCTATGATTTTATTTAGGATTACTATCACATAACCTGCCTTCCAAGTTCCCCCTTCCACAAAGCTGCTACCATCCATATACCATTCTATCTCTGGATTTTGGAGGGCCTCATCCTTTAGGTAAGGTCTAGTAGAACAGGTCTGTTCTACAGTTTCTATGTGTTGATGGTATAAAGGCTCTTTATCTGCATTGGGAAGTAGGGTTGCAGGATTTGAGGTTTGACATACTTTTAGAGAATGTCAGGGGCATCTAGCAAGAGAGCTTGACGCTTAGCCTTCTTCCAGTAAGCCACTGCTGTCCTTTGACCTCTAGAATTGTCTGGATGTGGTAGGGAGTTAAGACCTCTACAAGTTGATTCAGTGTTAGTTTGGAGGCCTCATTAGCTAACAAAGCAGTGGCTGCCACTGCCCCTAGGCAGCTGGGACAACCTTGAGTGACTGGGTCTAGCTGTTTTTGAAATTAAGCTACTGGTCTTTGGCTGGATCCTATCTTTTGGGTTAAGACCCCGCAGGGCTATTCCTAGCCTTTCACATACACATAAAGTAAATGGTTTCTCTAAATTAGGGATTCCCAGTGCCTAGTTCAGTCTTTAAGGCCTCAAAGGTATGTTGGCATGTTTTGTTCCAAAGTAAGTGTTTCCTTTCCTCTCCCTTGAGTGCCTCGTATAGGGGCTTGGTCATTGGAACCTAGTTTGGGATCCAGATATGACAGAAACCCATCATTCCTAAGAAGCCTTGGGCAGTTATTTGTTTATGGGGCTGGTAATGAGGTGATGGCCCTTTTTCAGTCTGCAGTGAGAGTGCAGGCCCCCAGGGTCAGGATGGACCCTAGGTATTGGACTTTTTGTAAGGAAATCTGGCTTTGGTTGGAAAGACTTTGTATCCCCTTTCAGCCAAGAAATTTGGGGTTTTAATGGTATCAGAATCTGAATCTCATTGTGTTGTACTAGCAATTAATAGATCATTAACATACTATAATAAGGTTCCATTTTTTAAGTTTAGTTCTCTTAGCCAGTGCATTTCCAAAAAGATGAGAACTATTCCTAAAGTCTTGCGGGAGTACTGCCCAAGTATACTGTGTGGCCTCTTGGGTTTTAGGGCCTCTCCGTTCAAAAGCAAAAATAAACTGGGATCTGGATGGAGAGGAACAAAGAAGAAGGCATCCTTTAGGTCTAGAACGGTATAATATTGGGCATACCCTGATATTTTAGTGAGCAAAGTATATGGATTAGAAACTAATGGGTGGATAGGGATGACTGCTTCATTGATTCCTGCAAATCCTGTACAAACCCGTATTCCTGTTTGATTTTTGGATCTGGAGAATTGGGTGTGACATGGAGACTGGCAGAGTGTAATTGGTCCATGTTTGAGGAATTTTTCAATATTTGTTGGATGTAATTTAAGGCTTCAGGCTTGAGGGGATACTGCCTTTTCCAGGGGTATTTTAATCCAGGCCTCAGTTTTACTTCTATTGGAAGAACATTGATAGCCCTGCCTGGGACAATAATGTCCCATAGAGAGGGGTCCACCTGACTCTTAATTTCCTCAGGAATATTTGGGGTTGTGGGTCTTGGCAATTTAGGAGGGTGAAGAGGTGAATCCCTTGTTCAGGTTCCACCTCTACCTGAATCTTGTTTTTTTCCAGAGAAATTGTTTCCCCAAGTTTGCTTAATAAGTCTGCCTAACAAAGGGATAGAACACTCAGTAACATACAGGAATGAGTGAGTGATAGTAGTGCACCCAGCTCACAAGCAAGAAGAAAAGTGAATTGTCTTGCCTTTGCCCATCTGTCTATCTCAATTTCTGGACAGTTGTGGCTGGAGAAAGGGCTGACAGGCTGGGTCAAGACAGAGTAGGTGGCCCCAGTGTCCACAAGAAACTCTGTTTTCCTACCTGCCACATCAAGAGTGACCTGAGGTTCTGTTGGAGTGATAGTGATGGAGCGAGTTGAAGCCAGAACCAGGTGGGCTCTCAGGTCCCATCAATCAGCATGTGTGGACCTTTCGTCCAAGAGGCTGGCAAAGGAGGGGAGGCTGGCCAGGGCTGTCCTTTCGTCATCGTTCTTTGGGATGATCAGGACATTCCCATCTCACGTCCTTTCCTCCTGCAGATTGCACATTGGTTTTGCTTGAGGTAGGGTGTCTCTCTTCAGGTATCTCAGTTGCCTGGTCTTCTGAGCCTCCTGGAGTGATCCTGAGGTGGTGGATGAATTAGAGCAGCCAAAAGTTGCTCCTTTAGCCAGTTTCTTATCTTTCTTAGCCTTCTCTGCCCTGTCCCTGTTATTAAATATTTTAAAGGCCTCCTCCACAGAGGCTGACAGTGGGGTCTGGGATCCTGCCTCTAGTTTTTAGAGTTTCCTCCTAATCTCCAGAACAGACTGGATAATGAAGCGCATGGCAATCAGTGCCTTTCCCTCTGCAGATTCTAAGTCATAGTGTACTTTTTAAAATCCTCTGTTACACAGCCCAGGAAAACCACTGGGTTCTCATTCTTCTCCTGAGTAACCTCCTTCACTCTGTCATAGTTTATAGGTTTTATTACACAATTTTTCATTCCTTGAGATAGGCAGGCGATAAAGTGTCTCATCCTTGCCCTGTTGTAGCAGAGAATCCTGAGCAATACCAATGCCGTCTTGGATAGGTGCTCCATTCTCATTGTCAGACTACCCCCGTCTGCATGAGAAACCATCGACCTTCTCCTTGAAACAAAAACTGCTGCATAGAAACAGGGACCATACACAAGGAACTGTTACATGGGAACAGGAACCATACACAATGAATGTTTTTATGCTTGATTGCTTTAATTGCTCACTTTTGGCTTCTGTAACCTAGCTACCTAGCTTGCTTTGTGCACCTGGACAAACCCGTGTGCCAATGGATATGGGTTTTGCCTTTATAAATTCCACAAAACCAAGGCTTGGGGCTGTTCTCCCAAAATACCTAGGGGAGGCAGTCACCAGCTGGCTAATAATGACTCTGTTAAAATTCTTAATTAAGTGTTTGATTCCTTTCCAGGGTGAAAACCTCACAACACTGTCGGTATTGTCCTCATTATCCCACCATGGGTTCTGTTCTGGGGCTGCATCTCCACCTACCTGAAAAACACTATGGTGGGGGTTGGTGGCTACTGAACTATCATCATATTCCCTGGGCTGCCTTACTATCAGTCTCTCTCATCCAGGGTACAGCAGTGTGCCAAGATAATGGTGGCATCCTGCCAGGTCAGGGAGTATGACGAATTCATCCCTAAACTTATCAGGGTTCTCTGAAAACTTACTAAAACTTTTTTTATGTAATCCCAGGTCTACCATAGGAAAAGGAACATACACTTGGATAATTCCTTCATTCCCATTGACCACCTCCTGAAGGGGGTAGAGACCCTGGGGTGGTGGCAATGGGTCACAGGGGCTAATTTTACACCTGATTGGAGTCTCACTGAGGATAATATTGGGGACTCCAGTTTCAGGGGTTCTGGTTCCTTAGGAGCCTGGTTGGGGCAAGGTGGAGGCTCAGGGAGCAGAAGAGGGTATCAGGGTAGGGGATTGGGAAGGGCCAGTCAAGGCCTGGAAAAGAGGTTCCACAAACAAAAAAATTGATTGTGGGTGGAAAAGGGGGTCTGTAGGTAAATCCAGCTCAGAGCCCTGTGGGGATGAGGTAGAAATGAAAGCCACACATACACAACAGGAGTCTCACGATTTTGGATCTTGGTACAACTTCATAAAGGCTTGTACATAAGGAATCTCTCCTCACTTTGGGGATTGCTTGCAAAACAGATCTAATTGTAAGATGACACTAAAGGTTCCATTCTGTGGCCATTTCTCTTGAACACACAAAAGTGTACTGGAGCCAGGTCATATTATAAAAAAAAGACCAGTTTTTTTTGGTTTTTAAGCCAACTAGTTTAAATTAATCCCAGATATTGAGGATGTACCCTATGGGGGACTCTTTTGGAATTCTGAGGGTGGTCCCTATGTCTACGTTTACTGTAGAGCTTATGACCTACAGTTAAAGGGCCTGGTGCCAGATGTAGCCCCCTGGACCAAATGTCTGAATACAGGCATGATTGTTCTTGCTCCCAGGCAGCAAAAGAATAAAGGTGGCAGAGGTGAGAGAGAAAAGCAAGGTGAGGGAAGGGAGACTTCATGTTCCCCAAATAATGACCTGTTCAATTTCCCTAATCTTACACCAGGTCCGTGTCTTAATCAATGTTTACCCAAATTCCTCCATAACCAAATGACAACTAAAGAGGTGTCTGAAAAGACAGAGGAAGAGGGGAAAAGAAGGAGTTGCAGGATCATATAAAACCTGACCCCAGGTCCTGTTTAGGCCATTCTCACAAAGACAACAGTGAGACCCCACTGAATGGAAAGTTTGACTTGCAAGATGACAGAAAAGGTCTCAACTCCTTATCCCACAAATGGGTACACAGGTTAGAAAAATAACATGGAGTTAAAGAGTTTAATACAGGAACTAGGTTTCAGGAGAAAGTGTTGTGGCATTTGGACTTCCAGTTACTACTACAAGGCATGAGATTGAATTCCCACCACTCTCACTAGTCTCCCATCAGGGGGTGCCTGTTTGAGCAAGATCTGCAAGGTGCAGGCCCTTCCCACCTCAGCTGCTCACCTGTCAAGAGGAACTGTTACTGACCAGAAGGAGCATATTCTCACAAGATTCAAGGACATAAGTTGTAGTTGTCCAGTAGCCACCTTGAAGGGAGGCATGTAAGGTTCTGGTGGCCGCTTGTCAGGAGGAGGAGTCATGTCTGGAGTCCCAGTGAATCCAGACCCTCTCCCAGAGGGGCAAGAAGCCCCATAGTGCCTGTTTGAGCAAGATCTGCAAGGTGCAGGCCCTTCCCACCTCAGCTGCTCACCTGTCAGGAGGAACTGTTACTGACCAGAAGGAGCATATTCTCACAAGATTCAAGGACATAAGTTGTAGTTGTCCAGTAGCCACCTTGAAGGGAGGCATGTAGCGGGAAAGTGTTGCCTGAATGAAGGTAACAGAAACTCCAAGGCACCAGAGGGAGACTCAGCCAGTGCAGTGACATTAAAACAAAGGTTCCAGATCCCCAACCCACAACCAGGCACTCTACCAGTGCCAAGGAGCATTCCAAAAACATCATCTCCGTGTGGGTGGCCCACCACAGCCACTACAGTAACCACAGCGGCTGAAAAAGTGGCTAGATGTCACAACCACCATGCAGATGGTTGGCCAGCCACTGGAGTGTATTGACACAAGAAGAGTCACCAGCAGAGACCAAAGAAAAGAATAGGATGTCTCCACAAAGCCCATTCCAGAGTGACAGAAGCCTCTTCTCTATGATAATACTGGGGGAACTGTACACACCTTTCAGTATTGGACAGATCATCTAGGAAACAAATCAACAGCATAACCATTACTCTTTCAGAGAGAGAGAAGAAATCTAGGGCTATCAGTGGTGGGAGCAGGGAGGGACGGGGAATAGGGAGAGATTGAACAAGGGGCATAAAGAAAAAGTACAATATGTAACAATATACATACTAGTAATATTGATTTGATCAACATATGTCAACATTGAATCTCCCAAATATGTATAATCAATTATGATTCAATAAACAAAACAAAACCAAAAAATCCCACAAAGGTTCTGGTGGCCGCTTGTCAGGAGGAGGAGTCATGTCTGGAGTCCCAGTGAATCCAGACCCTCTCCAAGAGGGGCAAGAAGCCCCATTAAGGGGTCCTGGTGGTGGAGTTACCAGAGAATATGTTACCAAACCAGGCCCTTGGGTTCTCTGAACCAGTCCAGCAGTGAGGAGCTGCTGCAGGANCAAGTTGACAAGAGGCCAAACAGGGAGTCACAGGCAAGGCATTATTGGGGCTTATGCTCAAGCACAAGAGTCAGCACAAAAGTTTCCTCACGCTGGCTCTCCAGTGCATCACAGAAAGTTTTATTTATTTTTTTATTAAAGAAAATGTAGTTTTATTAATATTACTTTTTTACATTCTAGGATGTTGCTGTGGAGCAGTTGAGCAGTTTGGGGGGAGCAGAAGGGAAAGGGGAAGGAAATGTGATGGAGGAAGGAGGGGCAGGATTGAAACCTGTGCCACCCCCCTCATTCCCACAGGGGAGACCAGGAACCTTCCAGCAGTGGCTTGGTCATTGCTGGGCTCGGTACAGATGTCAGGGGGGTGTGGCAAAAGCCCTTGCCCCCCATCACTCCAGCTCGGGAACCTGGGGCCCTTCTTGCTGAGGCTTGGTGGTCCTCACCTTGCTGGCTGTGGGTCAGGGGGGTGTGGCCGAGGCCTTCAGCCCCCCACTGCCCTGGCTCAGGAGAGCCTGGGGCGCTTCCTGCAGCAGCTCCTCACTGCTGGACTGGTTCAGAGAAAGTTTTAAAGGGGCTTGGTTGGGAAACGGGTGCCATCTAAGTATGTAGAGGTGGGGATTTCTTGGAGCTTGTGCACTTGGAGGTCATGTTTCTTCATGTGTTCTGTATCTCATTAGCATGTTAAATCTCCACCCGTGTTTGATTTTTAGTATTACAATGAAGGAAGAAGTCAGTGAAAGTTCAGCACTGGAGTCCATCTTGGCATAGGCTGGTTTGGTCCAGTTCACACAGCTGGATCTTTGCTTTTGTGTAAACATCCTACTCCTGCCTTCCTTCAAGATACTGCATAAGAGATACATGGCTTAGCCCATTTTTATATAAGTTGGATTCCCACAATTGATAGGCTCTTTGTCTTAGTCCTTTGTGGTCAAGGATAAGGACCTCGAAGTCCAGTCCCAATTCAGTCTCAAAACTACAATAGCTGAAACATCTGGAAAAAGAATAAATCGGTGGAAATCACTGCACTTGATATCACAAACATAATCAAGACTGTGTGGTACTGGTGGAGGTCAAGATATATTGATCAATGGAACAGAACAGAGATGACAGGAATAGCCTTCATACATGCACTTCCAACTGATATTTGACAAAGGTATCAAGACTACTATATGAAGAAATGATTTTTAAATAATGGTACTGAACCAACTGAATAAGAAAAATCTCCACCTAAACTCACACTTGTACAAATATTAGCTCAGAAGGGATCATATATTTAAATGAAAAGTGTAAAAGCACAAAACGTTAATGTAGAAGGATTTAGAAAAACAAACATACAGTAAGATCTCTAGGAATATAAGCTGCATGAAAAGGTCTTAGACTAGGCATCAAAAGCATGACTGATTTAAAAAGTTGATAAATAGGGCTTCATCAGTTAAAATTTTTGGTTTTAAAAGTGCTTGATAATAGGATAAATGGTCAAAAATATTAAGAGACATCTCATTGAAGCAGATACACAGAATAGGCTAATAAAAAGATTTTCCATATCACTAACCATCAAGAATCAACAGCAGCATTTTCTGCTTTTTCCATCTGAACCCATCTGCCTGTCTGAAATGTTAACAACATTAATAAGGTTTCATACCAAAGGAAAAAGAGAAGTGCTTCAACAGTTTCAAGTGTATGTGATCTCTCTCTTTTTGGTTAAAAAAATTGGGGAGAAAAAACTGATAGAATTGTTCTAAAAGGAGACTGTGGGGATGATGTCACAACTCTGTAAATGTAATGAAAAATAATTGAATAGTACTCTAAATATGAACCAATTTTATGATTTGTAAATTATGTCAATAAGCCTATTTATTTTTTAAAAGGCAATGTCACTTCTACACTCACTATAACTCTACTTCAGATTATTTAATGCACACAATTCCATACCTTCTAGATTCAATTTTGTCTTTCATAGTTTATTTTAATACTCATGACATTAAAATTAATAAAATTAAATTATGAATTTCTGTAGATAACCCCCAAATATAATCAAATAAATACATAAACTGTAATCAATAATACTTTCCTCTCTACTTTAAATTGGTCCCTCTCTTTCTGTTTCAGTTTCTATACCTGAGCTCCCCACAATATTGTGCAATCATTTCATAAGTCCAAATTCCTCTTGTATCATTTTTCTCCTAGGATTATGTGGTAATCAGTGTATCTAAAGATCTGTGTGAGGGCGGAGCTAAGATAACATTTCCTCCAGACTGTGAAAGAAATTTGAGACCAAATAAACGAAGGGGGCACCTCCATACACTTTAACAAAGAGTTCATTAATGGGTGACTTACATACAGGGAAGATCAGGCAGACCAGTGATCCTGACTCTTGATTATCTGCATTCCATAACATCTGGAGCATGGCAGGGTTTTACAAAGGCACTTGGGGACAAAAAACACGGTAGCAGGATAAAAGGAAGCATGTGGAAAAAATATGTTGACATAGCCAACCTTCAGATATTCTATGATCAGTGAGTGTTTAACTTGAGTACGAAAGGGGTAAACAGGAAACCTTTGATCTTTATCTTAAATTAGCCTAGCTTATCAGTCATTGTCTTAACCATGCTTGCTTTACTTTAGATTAATGTGTAACTTCCTAGTGTAGCTTTTGAAGGGGGTCGCAGAAAGAACAAATAAAGCTAAAAGGGGCCAAAAGTTGGATCTGGTATAGCCTGCACTCCCAAAGTTCATTTAACTATTAATTCATAGCTAGTATTTGCCTATGAAATAAGTGATAGATATAATAGAAATTTATCATGGGCACAATTAGGTATGAAGTAGAACCATTTAAAATACTACTAACAAAATAAGCACAGATGCTGAGTAGCTGAAGGACAGAAATAACTAACCGTGTTAGTGCTGTGGTTAAGAAACTTATCTTTGCAGCTAGACAACATGGACTCCATACTGAATTAGCCAATGAATGGAATATAATTCGGTGCATCTTTTAACCTGTTTTTGTCATACATTTCCTCATCTGTGAAATGCGAATATCATCAATCCTTATTACAGAAAGCTGAGAACTCCATTGGCTATTATACATAAAACATTATTAACAGTGATTCTTATTCAAAGAGTGATTAATATAAAAGAAAATATAAATGCAAACATAAAAATCACTTATTAAAGGAAATATATTTATTAGGTATTTCTGGATGGGAAAAAATTGAGTAAAGCATATTTGGTGTCAATTTCATTGGTAAAAGTAGCACCAATGTCATGTTTCCCTACAAAATCCTCTGGCTCTGAATAGGAATACCAGACAGTGCAAAGTGGTGGAATGGCCTCCAGGAATTAGGCAATGGAGTTTATCTTCTTGTCACAAAGTATACTTGGAATCTTAAGAGATTTTCCCTCTCATCTATCATTATATATTCATTTCCTTTGCTTGGTGCTAGTTAACTTCCATACAATTGATTTCAAGCACCTGATCTTAGCCAACACCCACATTAAGAGAGTTCAGTTCAGCACCTTGTATGATCTCAGTCCTTTCATTGAATTAAAGACTTAAAAAAAGTTCCTGTTTCATAATTATAGAGCAAAGAAACATTCCTGTTTCATAATTGTAGAGCACCTAGTTTGTACCTGCCATCGACTTACATGCAATTTAATGTCACAAAATTTCATCTTCAAACAAAGCCTTCATTTATGTAACCTAGTTTGTACCTGCCATCGACTTACATGCAATTTAATGTCACAAAATTTCATCTTCAAAGCCTTCATTTATGTTCCCCCATATTTTTCACTGAAATAACACATAGAAATCTACATTAAATATATAATCTAGATTACAATGTATAGAAGAAAAAGACAGTAAGAAAAATTAATATACATGAACAAAATACTTTTTTCTGCAGGTTAAAATGAGCTGTGTAATATATAAGCACCAAAATGTGAAACTGATATTCTTATTAACCTTTAGGAAAATGCTATTACAATAAAATTATTTAATTATACTGATTATGTAAAAAACATTTCCACACATTAACTTTTGCTAAACTACCATAAAAATATATTATGCAATTTATCTCAACACAATTTCAAAAGCATATTCAATCAAATTGCAGAATGGGACCTATGTGAGTAGCAGGAATAGAAATGTAGTAGGCTATGAGCATGAAAAAGATAACATAGGAGTAGCAAGAATCGGATTCACAGTTGTACTGAAGAATCTGACTCCATTTTTTGATGTCTGATGGAGTTTGGATGTGTTGACTCCTCCAAAACTCATGTGTAAATTTGATCCCCAATGTGGCAGTGTTGGAAACTGATTGCATCATGGCGGCGGACCCCTCATGAATGGATTAATGCTTTTCCTGGGGGAGGGGGGATTAATGAGTGAGTTCTCACTCTATTAGTTCCCATGAGAGCTCGTTGCCTAGAAAAAGATAACAGGAGTAGCAAGAATAGCATTCACAGTTGTACTGAAGAATCTATTTTTTGATGTCTGAGTATTTACACTTTTTAAGCCTCACCAGTACCTCTTCCTACTCTGCCCACCATGATAAGCTGACAATAAAGCCAAAAGTGGTCCCTTCTTTGGCAGCAGCTTGTTCAAAGCACATCTATGTACCCACAGTTGAGCCCTATATGGTCACTACCATAACACAAGCCAGTCATCTTTCCCTACTCTCTCAAGCTATTTGTGGACCAGTGTAGAAAGTCTACCTTGCTTTCAGCAGAAAGTCCTGTAAGAAACACATAATACTTTGGTATATGACACCTATACTTACTGACAAAGGAACCAAACTTTGGGTGATCAATCCAGTTCCAGTGGGGTGGTCACAAGTACAAATTACTAATAATGTAATGGGTGTGAATATATGAAGTTGGTAATTAATGGACAAAACAAAAACCCCATTATGTATGTTCATTCTTAAGAAAAAACTCTTGAACTTCAATCATTTCAAATGATTTCACTGAGCACCTAAGGACAAAAAACAGATCTCACTTTTCCCCTGATACATTTTCTTTTATTTTATAATATTTTCCATAACCTTACTATATGTTTTCATTTTATGTAAATTAAGTTCCATTCCACAAACAAGGAAAAGGTACTTAGAAAAAATTATAATATAGTACATTATGGTACATATTCATCAACAGTAATGCAGACTTTAGGGTGTCAGAGTCTGAAACCGCACTGCTATGGGATTTTCATTATGCCCACGTAAGTATACTAGGGCAGAGTGTGGAGAGAATAACTCAAGTGCAAGGCACGATTATATGTTCTCAAAATTGTACTTTGATTCTAACACAAAATTTTTTTTTCCTAGATCCTTCAGTTGAAGAAACCTAATAGTGTATTTGTTAGTATACTTTATTAAATATCCTTCCACTAAGGGATAAAACTATTTTGCTGGAAGGAACGTGATTCATTCATAGTTATGAAAAGTGAAACAAATGTTATTAAAACATGAGACCTTTGAAATATATTATAGTAGAAACTGTTATGCCAGCAGTTAAATGTGATTCCTGAGCAAAATTTACTAGCACAGTTCTTTTGATTAAAATCTCCTTTGATAACTGTTTTCTCTTCAATTTCAAAAATAAGAATAATCAATCTTGCTATACAACAGCTATTGTAAACCAATGGAGGAGGTGGCCACCATTTCCACTGCATTATTTCTACCACATAATCAGTTCCTGATAACTATTACTCTCTTCCAAGAAAAAAACCAAGTCTCCTAAGGCCTTGGATTCCTGTACTTTGTTGCTGGTTAGTATTTCATTCCTTTCTATGTTCCACCAGGGCCCTCTGTGTGAAGAAAGAGTGTCCCGAATGCAATAAGCATGGCGACTGACATCACAGTTTTACTTGATTCTCAGCACCTTCCAGATGCTCTCTAATTCAGGCAATATTTAATTTTAAAAGGCAGTGTCCTTTTTCCCCAAAAACACAGAGAGGAATGATTTTCAATTAATAAAGCAGACTCTTTCCTCTAATTGATTCTTTCCTAGAAAACACCATGGAAGGCCTGTGAGGAATGCATAATATCAACAGATTTCACATTTCAGTTTAAAAGTCAAAGAAACTAGCCTTTCCAAGAAATCTCAAATGATAAAATATTTTGCAACCTGAAGATAATTGGCCATTAAAAACATGCTCACACTTTCAATGTGATATGAATTTTAACTTCTTTGTATTGTAATTATTCTACACTATGTAATATCAATGGCTAATCTTGAAGAATTCAAGATTTATTCCACATGTAAGTTTTGTGATATAGATTGCATTGTGAGAATTGGTTAGACAGTTTACCTTGTCATCACATTTGTAAGTGTTCTTCCCAGTACAAATTCTCTGGTAAATCTTGAGAACACATCTTTGGTAAGTGAACTTTCCAGGTTCACTACATTTGACTGGTTTTTATTGAATAAAAACCTCTCGTGACAACAGAATTATGAATGCTTGACATGAAGACTTACTACATACATTACTGAGGTTTCACTCCAGTGTAAATCCTCTGAAGTTCCACAGTTTTGATGCAAGGTTAAAAGACTTAGCATTTACCTTACCTTCATACGTTTCAACAAAAGTGTTTTCCTTGAATTTTGAGACCCGGGAGAAGTCTCTCATATACACTATGTCGTATACATTATGTCATATACATTATTGTGTCATGTACCTTATGACTATATTCAATTGTGCTTTACTATGGCTTCCCTGATGTTAATTAATGCTTCAATTCATAATGAAGGGTTGCCTACCCTCAGTTTGTAAGGTTTCTCTGAAGTATGAAATCTCCAATGCTGTTGAAGATTTAATTATGCCAGAAGAACCTTGCCACATTTATTACCATTGTATGGCTTGCCTAGACGGGATTATCTGATGTCTACTGAGAGGTGATTGCTGACAAAAGAATATGCTGGTCAGTACATTTGGAAGGTTTCTCTCCAGTATGAACTCTTTGATGATATGCAAGGTATTACTTTTCACAAAAGACTTTGCCACACTCCTTACATTTGTAAGGATCCTCACTAGTATGAATTAACAGATGTTGTGCAAGGCTTGAATTGCAAGGAAACACCTTGCAACATTCACTATAGTTGTAAGGTTGCTTTCTGGTATGAATTCCCCAATGATTTCCTACAGATGATTTGTAATGGAAGCCTTCGCCACATTGATTACATTTATAAGGTTTCTCTCCACTATGGTTTAACTGATGGTCAGTAAGCCTTGAATGTAAAGAAAGGGCTTTGCCACATTCATTACATTTGTAAGGTTTCTCTCAGTATGAATTAGTAGATGCTGTTCAAGGCTTGCATTTTTACGGAACACCTTACCACATGTATTACATTTGTTAAGATTCTCTCCAGTATGAATTCTCCGATGCTTAGCAAGATATGAATGTTGACCGAATTCCTTGCCACATTCATTACATTTGTAAGGTTTCTCCCCAGTATGAGTTCTCTGATGAGATGCAAGATGTGAATGTTGACTGAACATCTTGCCACATTCGTTACATTTGTAAGGTTTCTCTCCAGTGTGAATTGTCCGATGACATGCAAGGCTTGAATTTTGACTGAAAACCTTGCCACATTCATTACATTTGTAAGGTTTCTCTCCAGTATGGATTACTTGATGCTTAATAAGTGTTGATCGCAAACTAAAAGCTTTGCCACATTCATTACACTTGTAAGGTTTCTCTCCAGTATGAATTCTACAGTGACTTGCAAGGTTTGAATGTTGCCTGAACACCTTCCCACATTCGGTACATTTGTAAGGTTTCTCTCCAGTATGAATTCTCCAGTGTTTTGCTAGGGATGACTTATAAATAAAGCCTCTGCCACACTCATTACATTTGTAAGGCTTCTCTCCAGAATGAATTCTCTGATGCTGTGCAAGGTGTGAATTGTGTTTGAAGAACTTGCCACATTCATTACATTTGTAAGGTTTCTCTCCAGAATGAATTCTCTGATGTCGTGCAAGGTGTGAATTATGTTTGAAGAACTTGCCACATTCATTACATTTGGAAGGTTTCTCTCCAGTGTGAATTCTCAGATGACATACAAGAACTGCTTTTTTATTGAAGACCTTCCCACATGTGTCACATTTAAATTGTTTCTCCCCACTACAGATTATTTGGTGCACAGTAAGTTGTGAGCATTGATTAAAGGCCTTGCCACATTCATTACATTTGTAAGGTTTCTCTCCAGTATGGATTACCTGATGCTTAATAAGTGTTGACTGCAGACTAAAGGCTTTGCCACATACATTACACTTGTGAGGTTTTTCTCCAGTATGAATTTTCCAGTGATTTGCTAGGGATGACTTGTAACTGAAACCCTTGCCACATTCATTACATTTGTAAGGTTTCTCTCCACTATGGATTAACTGATGCTTAGTAAGCCTTGAATGCAAAGGAAAAGCTTTGCCACACTCATTACATTTGTAAGGTTTCTCTCCAGTGTGAATTAAGAGATGTTCTACAAGGCTTGCATTTTTACTGAACACTTTACCACATGTATTACATTTGTTAGAACGCTCTCCAGTATGAATTCTCCGATGCTTTACCAGGTATGAATGTTGATTGAACACCTTACCACATTCATTACATTTGTAAGGTTTCTCTCCAGTATGAATTCTGCGATGACTTCCAAGGTATGAATGTTGACGGAATACCTTGCCACAATCATGACACTTGTAAG
>NW_007730444.1:89806-90263 GCF_000696425.1 Galeopterus variegatus
ACCTTGCCACAATCATGACACTTGTAAGGTTTCTCTCCAGTATGAATTCTCCGATGACATGAAAGATGTGAATGTTGACTGAACGTCTTGCCACATTCATTACATTTGTAAGGTTTCTCTCCAGTATGATTCCTCTGATGACGTGTTAGGTTTGAATGTTGACTAAACACCTTGCCACAATCATTACATTTGTAAGGTTTCTCTCCTGTATGAATTCTCCGATGACTAGCAAGGTATGAATCCTTACTGAACACCTTGCCACATTCATTACATTTGTAAGGTTTCTCTCTGGTATGAATTCTCTGATGACTTGCAAGGTGTGAATCCTGACTAAATACCTTGCCACATTCATTACATTTGTAAGGTTTCTCTCCAGTGTGAATTCTCTGATGACATATAAGAACCGCTTTTTTACTAAAGACCTTACCACATTTATCACATTTAAATTGTTTCTCTC
>NW_007730444.1:91036-129826 GCF_000696425.1 Galeopterus variegatus
TCGGTGAAGGGCCATAATAATCATATACATTGTATATTGACAAAATAAAAATTAAAATAAAAAAGTTTTCTTATTATACATTTTACTAACTTAAGTGCACAGTTTATATTAGGGCCCGTTCTTTGTGTTGTACATACCATGAGTTTTGGCAAATGTATAATGACATGTATCTAACATTAAAAAAAAAAAAAAAAAAAAAAGAATACATTATAGTATTCCATGACAAAACCAGGAATCAAATAATTAGTAAACACATTTATACAAAATTATTGTCTATGTGACTTCTAAACAATTCTTTCTTTAAAAAGGAAGAACTCTGTGTCAAAACCAGTATATATGTGAAAACTAAAACTTAAGTTAATATCACAGACTTTTGATGTATCACATCAGGTAAACAGATAACATGATAAATAATAATGACTGTGGAACAAAGTTAGAACTGGCAATTATGATTGCTAGCCTGTAGTTATATAATAGCTAACCAATAGAGCAATTCCCTATATCGGCATTGCCCATTTATTAACTACTTCATTGGCACAACATATATGTAATAGAATTCATACTTAGAAAATTAGCTAAGGGCAGAGAAAGCACTGAAACAAACTGAAAAATAAAAACACACAGCATAATGCAGGTTCTGTGGTCTGGAGGTCTTATCACCCAAACTTCATATGTTGAGGTCCTATTACCCAATATATTGTTATTAGAAGTGGGGTCTTTGGAAGATAATTAACACATGAGGATGGAGACGTCATGAATAGACTAGTGTCATTTTAAGAAAATACCAGACAGCTTGCTTCCTTCTCACTCTTTACCCCATGTGAAGACATAGCAAGAAGATGGCTGGGATTAACCAGGACTCAATTCAGCTGTCATCTCAATCTTGAACTTCCCAGCCTCCACATTTCTGAGAAATCATCTCTGATTTAAGCCTCCAGTCTGTGGCATTTTTGGTGGCAGGTGGACATGACTAAGAACTAACAGAACCATCTCATTGTAAACATGACAAAATGCTGGTAAATCTTACTAAAAAAAGAAATTTTTGTACCTTTACAATGAAACTTGCAATATTCTTATATATCTAACAGCACTAATTTATTGTAAAAAAAATCTTCAGATAAATTATCATTATTATTGTTAAAAAACCCAGCAGGTCCACAGAGTTCATGTATCTCATAGCAATTTACACAAAACGTAACTGAAACAGGATTTGTTCCTTGGCTACAGACTCAAACATGTCCTTAAGCATGACTGCTTCCCAGGTAGTACAGAAAACAGATGACAGCAAATAAAAGGAGCACAGAAAGAAATATCTCAAGAGAGACAGAAGAGCTGAGTTTTGCTGTCCTAGTAGTCCCTGCTTCCCTGGAGCTGGACTAGACCCCTAGATTCTGAGCTGCAGGGATATCACTCCCCACAGGAAGCAGAGTCATCACTACGCTGCTTTCTGCCCACCAAGGTCCAAAGACAGCTGTCTTCCACAAATCTGGGGTCCTTTCTGCCACTGAATCTAGCCTCTCAGACTCTTGGATACTGGGGATTCCCAATATTCCATAGTCCAGAGTCACCGCTATATGATGCCTTATTCCATGGGACCTGAGTTGCCACCAAGCCCTATTGCTTCTTGCTCCCACATTGCAGCTGTACCCTCCTCGAGTCCAAACCTCCAGCGCATCCCCTTTTCCTGAAAGCCAGGCCAATTATGTGTCCCGCACTCCAAGTTGAGAGTCACAGCTAAAAAACGGCCCCGTGATCCCAAGCTGCGAGAGGGTGCCTCAGCATCACAGACCGTGACTTTCAGGCCAATCTCCATGAAACCTTGTCACAAAGTGAATCTGACCCCAGAACCCAGGTGCAACAATAGGGTTGTTAGACTCTGAGCCTTCAGGACCCCAGCTTCATAGCCATTCTGAGCACCTGGCACCTGAAACCCAGGTACTGTGAACCTGTTTGCAGGCCATGTCAAACCTGCTTCTTGCTACCACACTGCAGCTGTACCCTGCTCCTTGATTCCAAACCTCCAGTGCATCACCTTTTCCTGAAAGCCAGGCCAATTATGTGTCCTGCACTCCAAGGTGAGAGTCACAGCTACAAAACGGCCCCCTGATCCCAAGCTGCATGAGGGTGCCTCAGCATCGCAGACCGTGACTTTGAGGTCAATCTCCATCAAACCTTGACACAGAAAGTGAATCTGATCCCAGAACCCAATAGGGTTGTTAGACTCTGAGCCTTCAGGACCCCAGCTTCATAGCCATTCTGAGCACCTGGCACCTGGAACCCAGGCACCGTGAACCTGTTTGTAGGCCATGTCAAACCTGACGCCAACAGGGATCCCCTGTGTTGTCTTCCCATTGTGAGGACAAGGAGAATATGAGAACCCCAAAAGCTCTTGCCACAGAGGACCTTAAGAACCTCCACTACCAATGGTACTGCCATAAATTTCTACAGCCTAAGTCACTTAAACCCAGATTGCACTGACATTGTCTGCCATTAAAGAAGCTGTACAGAGACTGTACAAATGCATCACAGCAATATGGATAAGCTTGAAAGACATTATGTTATGTTAAGTGAAACAAGCCAGGCACGAAAAGAGAAATATCTCATGTTCTTACTTGAGTGGAAACTAAAAAAGTTTATCTCATAGATGAAGAGAGTGGAATTGTGGTTACTAGAGGCTGGGAAGGGTAGGTGGGGATGGGAGGGTAGTGAAGATTGGTTCTCAAATATAAAGTTACAGCTAGATAGGAGGAATAAGTTCTAGTGTTCTATAGCACTATATGGTGACTATAGTAAAGAACAATTTCTTATACATTTTTGAGTAACTAGAAAGGAGGATGTTAAACATCCCCCCAAAAACAATAAATGTTTAAGGAGATGAATATGGTAATTACTCTGATTTGATCATTAGACACATATCAAAATAAAACACGGTACAACATATATATGTACAATTATTACATGTCAATTAAAAAAAATTAAAAGAAAAATCTCTATGAAAAAATAAAGGTCACATTTAAAAAGCTTACAGGGCTGAGCCCGTGGCGCACTCGGGAGAGTGCGGCGCTGGGAGCCAAGCGACGCTCCTGCCACGGGTTTGGATCCTATGTGGGACTGGCCGGTACGCTCACTGGCTGAGCGCAGTGTGGGCGACACCACACCAAGGGTTGCGATCCCCTTGCCGGTCACAAAAAAGAAAAAGAAAAATAAATAAATAAATAAATAAATAAAACAATAAAAAGCTTACAGAAAGTGTCATATTCACTGTTGAAAGACTGAAAGCTTTTCCTGTGAGAGCAGGAAAGAGACAAGAAAGCCCAGGTGCTATTTCTATTCAACACAGTAGTGGAATCCTAGCCAGAACAATTAGATAACAAAAATAAAAGGCACACAATTAAACAGGTAGCAATACACTGATCTCTGTTCACATATGACATAATTGTCCACGTTGAACACTCTAAAGACTCCATACAAAAATGTTAGTACTGATGAACAAATTCAGTAAAGTGGCAGAATATAAAATCAACAAGAAAGAAAACCTGTTGTGTTTATATACAATAAGTGCGAACAAACTGAAAAGGATACTACAAAAACGTTTCCATGAACAATAGCATCTAAAAGTTAAACACTTAGAAATAAGCTTTATAAAAAGAAAAAAAAAATATGTCAACTGAAAACTTTAAAACATTGTTCAAAGAAATGAGAAGACACAAATAAAGGCAAAAAAAGTCACAAGTTCATATATTGGAAGACAATATTGTTAAGATGTCAAAAATAACCAATGTGATCTACACATTCAATGAAATCCATAGCAAAATACCAATGGTACTCTTTGCAGAAGTTGATAAATCCATCCTAAAATTCATACAAAACAGCACAGCACACTGAATAGCAAAATAAACTTTAACGAAAAAGCTGAAGGACTCATAGCACATGATTTCAAAATTTGTTACAAAGCTATAGCAATCAAATAGTTCTGTACTGGCATAAAGAGATATATACCTGATTAGAACAGAACAGAGAGGCCAGAAAAAAACTCTCACATATATCATCAAATGATCTTCAACAGGGGTGCCCAGAACAATCATGGGGAAAAGATAATGTCATCAGTAAAGGATGCTGAAAAAATTGGCCATCCACATGCATAAGAATGAAGCTGGGCCCGTACATTATACCATACACAAATATTAACTCAAAATGATCCATGACCTATAACAGAAGACCTAAAACTACAAAACTCCTAGAAGAAAACAGGCAAAAGGTTCATGAAACTGTATTCAACACTAATTTCTTGATATGACACTAACTCAAGCAACAAAAGTAAAAATAGATATAATGAATTAAGGCAAAATTTAAAAATCTTGTGCAGCAAAGGAAACAATCAACAGACTGAAAATAAAACCTATAGAGAAGGAGAAAACATTTGAAAATCAAATGTATGATGAGGAGTTAATACTAGAATACCGAAAGGACTCCTACAAGTCAACAAAAACACAAATAATGAGATTTTTTAAATGGGCAAAGTCACTGACGTACATCTCCAGAGATGATATTCAAAGAAACAAGCACATAAAAAGATGCAAGACATCACCAATCATTAGGAAAATGCAAATAAAAACAAACTGACATGAAATCTCACATTCATTAAGATGTTTACTGTCTGAGGGAAAAAAATGTTTCATAAGGATGTGGAGAAATGCAGGACTTGGGCCCTGTTGATCGGGATGTAAAATGGTGTAGCTGCGTTGGAAAAAAGTACTGTCATCCTTCAGTATCTCTGAGAGACGTGGTCCAGGACCGCATGCGGATACCAAAATCCATGGATGCTCAAGTTCCTCTTATAAGATGGCATAGAATTTGCATATAACCTGCTCATATTCTCCCATATACTTTAAATCTTCACTAGATACTTATAATACCCAATACAATGCCTACACATCACTTCATTCATATGGATTCAGTGTAGTGGTATGCAATTGCAAAATTCAAGTTTTCCTTTTGAAACATTCTAGAATTTTTTTTCAATATTTTTGACGTGTGGTTAGTTGAATCCACAAATGCAAAACGCATGGATATGAACGGCCGACTGCATGACATTTCCTCAAATAATTAAAAGTTGAATCATCATATGAACCCACAATTCCACTTCTGCGTTATATACACAAAATAACTGAAAACAAGATCTGGAAGAGATATTTGTAAACACACATTCATAGCAGTATTTTTCACAAGAGCAAGAGGTGACAGCAACCCAGGTGGACATCTCAAATAAACAAAATGTGATAAGTACATACAATGGAACATTATCCAGTGTCTGAGAAGACAGAAATCCTGACATATACTATAACATGGGTGAATCTTGAACATTTTATGTTGAATAAAAGAAAAGTCACAAAAAGACAAATATTATATGATCCTACTTCTATGAGGTTTATAAGATACTGAAACTCACAAAGAAAGCAGAATGTTAGTTACCAAGGGCTAGTGAGAGATGGAAATGGGGTGGAAAGTGAGTTTAAATATTCACAGGAGTCAATTGAAACTAAATTCAAAAACCAAGAAAATATGGTATATTTTAACTCTGCTAAATTCATACAATGTAAAATATTATAAAAGTTATTTGTTAAAAGAGATATGAGGTAAAGGATCATATTACTGTGTGCACTTTAGTATGTAGTTCTTAATATAAAAAAATGAAAATTCATGTGCTCTTCTCCAAAATTGATAAATATAATTTCATAATACCACCAGGAGAATGCAAGTAACCTCACGGAGAACATATGTGAGTGATCCACAGTGGGGAACGGCTTGCACTGAAGGGTGTGGTTAGTAGCAGCAAAGTGCGGACACGTTTCGTGGTAGTGGTGTGGGGACCCACAGGGGAGGTCATCAGCAACATAAACAGCAAATAAGAGGCAGAGAACAACACGATATTGTGAGAACATGGGTTCACAGGGACCAGGTGAACATTATAGGAAATTCGGATGGAAAAAAAGATGAGAAACAAAACAGTCTTCATTTGTTAAACTCAAGAATGTAACTTCCAGAACTTTAGAAATGTTGAAGAAAATACAGGTGATAAAAATAACAGTGAAGAAGTCCGTGAAGTACAAGAAGTGGGCTAAATTTCCAGTAAAATACTATGACATATTTTATTTTATTTTATTATTATTTTTTTCCTTTTTGTCTTTTTTCGTGTCCAGCAACGGATCGCAACCCTCAGTGTCGCGCCCGTACCGGACCGGGACCGGCAACGGGATCGCAACCCTCGGTGCTGCGCCCACACCTCGCTCAGCCAGTGAGCAGGAACTGGTTTGTATGTGGGATCCGAACCCTCGGCGGGAGCGCCACCGCATTCCCAAGCAGCACACTGTAGCAGTGCGCCACTGGGCGGGCCCACTATGACATATTTTAATATTAATTTAGTATACCAAGATGAACATGACGGTTCTAGACAAGGAGAGTAATTATTATAATATAGCATTTGTTCCAAGAAACAAAATGTGAAATTTAAACAATGACTACAGTTTAGAAAATTTTAAATCTACTATAACAAACGCAATGTGTCTTAAAGAATAAATTATGACAAGTCAATTAAATGTGATTTATAAGATTAAGATAGTAAATTAATAACAAAAGAATATATTTCTGAGATATCAAAGATTCCTAATTTACACACTGTAATTAATTGATAATAGTGCACTTTAACAGTAGGAATTAAATCAGTTAAAACTGAAGTAAAACAAATAATTATGACTATCTAAAAAGCTTCTGAGGTTGCATAGGTGTTAAGATTAACTCCTGTGGAGCTACACCCTCTGCACTAAAAAGGAAAATTTTTTCCAAAATATATAAATCAGTATTGATTCCCTGATACAACTGTTCCACACACTGTAGATATAAAACAAAGAACACAAAGAGTATCATAAAAAATATGGAGCTGGTAGTTAATTGAATAAAAAAAAAGTTTTTTCATAATACACGAAAACATAAAAGAAAATTAGCAGTGGCTTAAAAAAATGACAGTAGAAATAAAAACAGAGGCATCATCCCAGTGAGATATGCTCCCCATGTAGAACAGAGAATAAAATACAGGATCTTTATGTTGAGTCTCATTACACGTCTTCAATTGCAGTAGACAATTGAGTAACAATTGCAGAAGAGACAGCTTACTCCTCTATTACACACGCCAGTGAAATATGAAAAAAACATAATGGAAGAATAGCTGAGGGACCTTGTGAAATAAGAAGAAATACACATATTACTCTCTTCCCTGGTTCCTGACAGAAAGCTCCTAATCCCTTGGAATTTCCTGGGAAGTAGGAGCACGATTTGTTCTAATGAGGTAACTGCCTGTACTGGGGCTGGTCATGAAAAAGACCAAGGCAAGATTAGAAGCTTGGAACTTTCAGCCTTAACTCACACCCTCTAGAAGTGGACAGGGTTGGAGATTGACTCAATAATCCACCATGACTGCACAATGCCTCCATAAAAATGCTTGAACTACAGAATTTGGAGAGCGTTCAAATGCTGAACACATGGAGGTTCCTGGAGGGTGGCGTGCCAAGAGATGTCATGGAAACTCTGCACCCCTTTCCATGTACCTCCTCATCTGGCTCTTCATCTACACCCTTCGATATGTTCTTTACAATGAACTGGTAAATGTAAATAAGTGTTTCCCTGAGTTCTGGGAGCCGTCCTAGTAAAACGATCAAATCAGAGTAGGGGGTCACAGGAACATGGTTTAAAGCAGCTGGTTAGAAGAATAGGTGACAATCTACTACTTGTGATTGGCATCTGAAGTGGGAGTAGTCCTGGAAACTCACCACTTATGCTGTGGGTTCTGACTCTAACTACAGGTAGACAATGTCAGAAATGAATTGAGGGCCGGCCCGGTGGCGCACTGCCACAGTGCGCCGCTTGTGAGCGCGGTGGCGCTCCCACTGAGGGTTCGGATCCCACATACAGACCGGCTGCTCACTGGCTGAGCGAGGTGCGGGCGCAACACCGAGGGTTGCGATCCCTTGCCGGTCCCGGTCTGGTACGGGCGCAACACTGAGGGTTACGATCCGTTGCCGGTCACGAATAAAGACAAAAAAAGGAAAAAAAAAAAAAAGAAATGAATTGAATTACAGGACACCCAGTTAGTGTACACCCAAGAACTGGTTGTGAGGATGAATCACCACACATTCTGGTGACTGTAAGTGAAGCATTCTGTCTTGAGTGGTGTGTTAGAGCAGAAAGAACACTTCTGCTCTGTCCTATCACAAACAGACCTGAACAAGCAGAGAGGCCCTGAGACAGCTCCACGCAGCTTCTGGAGCCCCAGAGGAAAAGGAAGAGCAGCCAGTGTTTCCCTAACTCTGAATTATCTCTTTCATGTACATGAAATGCGGTGGAACCTGAATAGGTCAGGCCTCAGATGTATGAAGGCCTCAGTTCTCAGCAATATGTACAGTGAATTGAAATGACCCACAATGAATTCACAGAAGCCAGATGATGGACTGTTGCTCATAATGATAAAGACTTTGCCTTTGTCTCTATTTTACCTGCAGCACCAGTGGAAGACAAAAGGATGAACTATTACACATTCGAAGAACAGTCATATATGGGAGGAAGAAAAATTCCTTTCAGACCTCACAGCAAATAAACTTTTGTTTTCCCAAAGAACTCTCCCACTTGCAGAGTTTCCCAAACACTGTTTAATGGTGCAGCTTCCTCTGTCCATCTAAGCTCTTACCTGTGTTCACACCTTTGATCCATTCCTGCCCATTTGGTTTTCTTGCTATATTCACTTGACTTTGCAGAGTACAAGGCTCCTTCCCTTGCTCCAACGTGAAGATAACACTCAGGTCAGGAAGAGAGTTTCCTGGTTATAAAAACAAAGGAACATGATATGCTGTGGCTTTTCCAGAATCCCAGTTCTATGCCAAGGTAGGAGAGAAAACATAACAAGTGGATCTAGAAAAATACTTCACAAATTCATCCATTGACTGCATCCTTCTGAATGCTTAGGGAACACTATAATATGCAGATACCTAAAGGTCTCTTCAAAGAACCACTGAATCAAAAGCAGAGAAGTAAAACCCAGAAAACTGGATATTTTAAATATTTGCCATAGAGTCTTACAAACATCAAAACTCTGGAACCACCCAATGATGTACTGTAAAGAAGGCAGAACATCTGAAGAAAGGGGATAGTTAAAGGCCAGATGCCATATCAGGAAGCTTTTCTTTTCTAGATCAAAACCACTTCAATTTCAGTCAAGCAATACAGGGGCTCCCAAGTGGCACACAAGGGAACTACAAAGACACACAAGGGCAGATACCCAAATTCTGGAAGGAAGTCATCCTCACCCAGAGAGAGCAGGTTCCTGTAGTTCTCCAACATCACGTCCCTGTACAAAGCCCTCTGAGCAGTGTCCAGGCATTTCCACTCCTCCTGCGAGAATTCTATGGCCACATCCTTGAATGTCAAAGGACTCTGAAATAAAAACACATTTTGCCAAAAGATTATAGAGAAAGTTCTCATGCTTATACAAAATGAGAAGAGGAGAGAGTTGGAAGAATCAATTCAATTGAAGTGCGCCTGCTGACAGATCCACGTGAGGTATTTTTGAGCAAATTATATCTCCCTAATTCTATGTTATTTTACTTTTACATAATGATGGAATTTGGATGTGTTGTCCCTTCCAAAACTCATGTGGAAATTTGATCTCCATGTTGGAAACTGATTGAGTCATGGGGGCAGATCCCTCATGAATGGATTAATGCTCTCCCTGGGATAGAGGAGATTAATGAGTGAGTTCTCACTCTATTAGTTCCTGCAAGAGCTCATTGCTTAAAAAGACCCTGGCACCTTCTCTCTCCCTCTTGCTTCCTCTCTCTTGCTTCCTCTCTCTGTGTGATCTGCTTGTACCCGCCAGCTGCCTGCCCCTTTCCACCATGAGTAGAAGCAGCCTGAGGCCAGTGCCAGATGCAGCTGTCCCAGAATTGTAAGCCAAATAAACTTCTCTTCTTTATAAATTACCCAGTCTCTGGTATTTCTGTTATAGCAACACAAAATGGACTAAAACACATAACAAGTTATAAATAAGAGTGGATTTTTCAGAGTAGTGAACAATACAAGAAATAGGCAAATAAAAAGTTAACACAGGATTATCTCTATAGAATTATTAGATATTATTTCTGATGCACAAAATAATACTCAGTATCTAGATGAGTATCTTCAGAGATGACAAAGTACACAGTGCCTTAAAGAAAGGTCAGAGTCTAAAAACAAGTAATGACAGCAATAGCAACAACTGAAGTTTTCAAATACTTCCCATGTGCTAATAAGCACTGTATTACATACTCCCCAAGTAGTACTTCATATAACAAAGAAGCCCAACAGAAATCCATTTTCATCTTATCAGGAGACAACTGTGTCACAGACAGCGTAAGAAACTTGACTCAGGTCAAACAGTTAAAAATGGCAGAGCAAGCACCTCAACCCCGGTGTCTGGAAATTAGAATTGAACCTAAGGAGTCAAACAGTTAAGTAACATACAATTTACAAAAGTAAATTGACAAAGGGTTGACCCAACTGAGAAAACTGGAAACAACTTCAAGGATAACAAAATGGACCTTCATAAAAAGTCATTACATATACACACCCACAAGCTTACACACACTATGATTCTATATTTTCTCCTATTTAACTCATTGACGTGACAATGAAGAACAAATTTAAGGCCATGGAAAATATTTAAAACACCCAGGGTTCCAAGCAGGAGTCAAGGGCCAGCCCCCTCTCCCTGGAAGGAGGCAAGACAGAGCATGCCTGGAGTCACCCCCACCCTGACGTAGGAAAGGAGCAGACTGAAAACACCACCTCTGTGCAGGTGGTCCACCACAGCCACCGCCACAGCCATGGCTTCCACAAAAGCAGTGCATGCCACAGAAATAGCCACAACTACCATGCAGGTGGTCTTACAGACACTCAACTATATTGACACAAAGAAAATCACCAGCAGAGACCAGAAAAAGAAAAGGACACTTCTCTCCTCAAAGCCCACACTAAAGTAATAAAAGAAACAACTGCTGTACCAGATGACTAAACATCAATGCAGAGATACTAGAAATACAAAAACTCAAGAAAATATGACACCAACAAAAGAATACAGTAATTCTCAAATACCAGACCCCATACAGCAGGAAACCCTTGAAAAGACTGAAAAGGAATTCCAAGCAATAATCTTAAGGAAATTCACTGAGATAGAAGAAGAATCAGACAACACAATGGAACAAGAAAAAAAAATCCAGGATATGAAGGAGGAAATTTACAAAGAGATTAAGACCATAAAAAAGAGTATAGCATAACTCATGGAACAGAATGGTTCACTCAGTGAAATAAAAAACACAACCAAGAGCTTAAACAGCAGGCTACAACAAGCAGAAGAAAGAACTTCTGATCTTGAAGATAGGTTTTTCAAGGGCTGGCCCATGGCTTACTTGGGAGAGTGCGATGCTGATAACACCAAGGCCACAGGGTCCGATCCCATATAGGGATGGCTGGTTAGCTCACTGGCTGAGCATGGTGCTGACAACACCAAGTCGAGGGTTAAGATCCCCTTACCGGTCATCTTTTTTTTTTAAAAAAAAAAAGAAAAAACAAATAGCCAAAGCAATTCTGAGCAAAAAAATAAATAAAGTGTTAGGCATAAAATTACCTGACTTCAAATTACACTGCAAAGCTGTAGTAACCAAAACAGCATGGTACTCAACCAGGCACATCGCACCAGTGCCTTGGGGCCTGCCCTGGGACCCATGGCATGAAGAAGGGGGCCAGATCCCCCTCCTAACACCATGCACACCACACCAGTGCCTTGGGGTCTGCTGTGGACCCAAGGCATGGAGAAGTGGAGCAGACACCCCTGCCACAACCAGGCACCCTGTGCCACTTCCTTGGGGCTTGCCCTGGGAACCAGGGCATGAAGAAGGGGACCAGACACACCTCCCACATCCAGGCATTCTGTGCCAGTGCCCCGGGGCCCACACAAGGATACAGGGTATGGAGCCAGGGACTGGACCCCCCTCCCACAACTAGGCACCCCATGCCAGCACCTTGGGGCCTGCTCTGGCACCTGGGGCATGGAGTAGGGAACTGGTCCCACCTCCCAAAACCAGGCACACTGCACCAGTGCCTTGGAGCATGCCTAGGGACCCAGGGTAAGGAGCTGGGGACTGTACACCCCTCCCACAACCAGGCACACTGTGGCAGCACCTCGGAACCCACTCGGGCATCTGGGGCATGGAATCAGGGATCGGACACTCTCCACAACCAGGCACACTGCTAGCACCAAGGAGCATGTCCAAAACATCTCCTCCATGGGGGTGTCCCACCACAGCCACCATGATAACCATGGCCACTGTGAAGGTAACTAGATGCCATAACTACCACACAGATGGTCCACCAGCCACTGGAGTGCATTGACACAAGGAGAGTCACCAGCAGAGATAAAGAAAGGAGGAGGATGTCTCTCTCAACAGAGCCCATTTCATAGTGACGGAAGAGACATCTGCTCTATGATAGTACTGGTGGAGCTGATCATGCCTTTCAGCATTGGACAGATAATTTAGGCAGCAAATCAACAGAGTAACCATTATTCTTTCAGAAGGAGAGAAGAAATCTAAGGTAATTAGAGGGGGGAGGTAGAGAGAAAGGGGGTTGGGGAGGGATTGGACAAGAGGCCTAAAGAATAATTACAATTTGTAACAATATATATGCTACTAATATTGATCTGATCAACATATCTCAATGTTGAACCCCCAAAATATGTATAATCAATTTTGATTCAATAAAAATTAAAAAAAAAAAAAAAACAGCATGGCACTGGATTAAAATCAGATGTTCTGAGAAGTGGAAGAGAATAAAGAACCCAGAAATCAACCCACATACTTACAACCATGTAATCTTTGACAAAGGCACCAAGAACATACACTGTTGAAAAGACTGCCTCTTGAAGATATTGTGCTGGGAAAACTGGACATCCATATTTAAAAGAATGAAACTAGACCTGTACTCCTAGCCATGTACTGAAATCAACTCAAAATGGACTAAAGATGTTAATATAAGACCTGAAACTATGAAACAGGAAGTAGGACTGGGCAAAGACTTTATGTATATGGCCCCAAAAGCACAGACAATAAAAGAAAAAATTAATACATGGGATTATATCAAACTAAATAAGTCCTGAGCAGCAAAACAAACAAACAAACAAACAAACAAAGACCAGAGTGAAAAGACCACATACAGAATGGGAAATAAAAATTGCAAACTATGCACCTCACCAGGTATTAATATAAAGAATATACAAGGAACTCAAATAACATAACAGTAAAAAAAAATAAGTAACCCATTTAAAAAATGGGCAAAGGAGCTGAATAGGCATTTCTGAAAGGAAGATATAAAAACGGCCAACAGATACAAGCAAAAAATGTTCAAACCCACATTGAGATATCATCTCATGCCAGTTAGACTGGCCATTATCAAAAAGACCAAGAAAAATAAATGCTGGCAAGGATGTAGAGAAAGGGGAACCCTCCTCCATTGTTGGTGGGACTGTATATTAGTGCAGTGATAAGGGAAAACAGTATGGAGCTTCCTCAGACAACTACAAATAGACCTGCCATAAGATCCAGCAATCCAACTTTTGGGTATAAACCCAAAGAATGGAGATCATCACTTCAAGGGGTACTTGCACTCCCATGTTCATCACAGCTTTATTTACAATAGCCAAGATATGGAACCAATATAAGTGTCCTTTGACAGATGAGTAGATGAGGAAAATGTGGTTTATATACACAATGAAATACTACTCAGCCTTATAAAACATGAAATTCTGCCATTTGCAGCACCATGGATGAACTTAGAGAAAATTATGTTAAGTGAAATAAGCCAAGCATACAAGGAGAAATAAATGCATGTCCTCACTCATAAGTGGGAGATTAAAAAAGCAAACAAATAAATAAAAAGAAAGAAAAAAAGGTACAACAATCACAATAATTTGCTGAACATTCAAAAGGAGAGAACAGACTGAGTTTACCGGAGGAAGGAAAGGGAGAGGGAGAGTGGGGGCTAGTGGGAAATCAGTAACAGGACACAGGAAATGATTATGTTGAGTAATGTTGATTATAATAACTATTCTGATTTGAGCATGACATAGTACACAAAGGTATTGATATTGAATGCTGTACCACACAGATGGGTAAAATCAATTATATTGCAGTAAACACAAACATTTTTAAAATCTACAGTCTGTTCTGCTGCAATCTTAAAAAAAAAAAAAAAAAACACCAACAACAAAAAAAAACCATAATCCTCCCAACATTGACTAGCTGTTCACAAACCTTATTTCCTCTTCTCCTCTGGAGCCATATTAACTGGTAGGAAAGTAGATTTTTGTTGGGGGGCGGCTGGCCAGTACAGGGATCAAACCCCTGACCATGGTGTTATCAGCAGCACACTCTGCCCAACTGAGCTTACTGGCCAGCTGTGGAGACTAGATTTTTCTTTGGAGTTCATCCCGCCTTGCCAGACAGCCTTTGCCTTTAGATAAATTATTTTTATTCGTAATTGCCAAGAACTGAAAACAACCAAGAGGTTCTCAATAGGTGAATGGATTCACAAACTGCAGTGCTTCCATCCTATGAAATCTTATCAATACGAAGAAATGAGCTGTCAAGTCATAAAAAGACATGGAGGAACCTAAGTGAAGAAGCCAGTCTGAAAGGGCTCCGTACTATGTGATTCCAAATGTATGATGTCCTGGGAAAGGAAAACTGTACAGACAGGACAAAGATCAGTTGTTGCCAGGGTTTTGGAGGCAGCAAGGGAGGGATGAATAGGTAAAGCACAGAGGATTTTCAGGGCGGTGAAAGTACTGTGTGACACCGCAGTGCTGGATACACAATATAATGCATTTGTCAAAACCCATAGAATCATGCAATTCAAAGAGTGAGCCTCACTGTAAACCATGGATTTAGTTAAAAATAATGTGTCAGTTTTGACATCAGCTCATTAATTGTAACACATGTATCACACTAATGCAAGATGTTAATAATAGAGGAAATTATGCAGGAGAGAGAGGAGATATATACAAACGGCACTGTCTGCTCAATTCTCTGCTAATCTAAAATTGTTCTAGTAATAAAGTATATTAATTTTACAAAACCTAAACATACAATTACCATACAACCCAGCAATCACACTCCTGGGCGTTTTTCCTGGAGTACTAACCATTTACGTTCACACAAAATTGTGTACCAGAATGTTCTGGGCAGCTTTATGTGTAACAGTCAAGCCCTGGAAACAGGTCAGATGTGTTTCAAGGGCTTGTGGTTTAAAAACAAAAAAAAAGTGGTACATCCATCCCTTGGAATACTATTCAAGAATAAAAAGAAATGGAGCGTTCATACACACAATGAACTGGATGAATCTCCAGAAAACTATACCAAATTGTTTAAAAAAAAAATCAAATACAAAAAGCTTACATAACTGTGATTCCCTTTATATAACATTCTGGAAATGATAAAATTATAAAAATGAAGAACAGGTTAGTGTCTGGCAGGACTTGAGGAGGGGCTGGGTGTGGAAGGAAGTGGGTATGTCCCTAAAAGGGTGACATGGGGTACCCTTTGGTGATGGAAATGTTCTGCATCTTGACCGTCTCGTTGTTAATCCTGATTGTGATATTGTACTGTAGTTTTGCGTGATGTTATCATGAGGGGTGTGAGGCTAAAGGGCACACAGAGTCTATCTGTAATAGTTCTTACACCTGCATGTGAACCTACACTTTTCTCAAAATAAAAAGTTGAATTAAAATAACTGTCTGCTGACACGGCTCCCCTTTATTGCTTACAGTTGGGGTGACTCACTCCCATTGCCCCATCTTTGGTAGCCGACTACTTCATTCCAAGTTTCCTTAGCAAAAACATGGCCAATGCAACGTTGGACTTGTGATGTCCAAACACCATCACGTTAGTCCTTCAGAGTGCTGCAAGTGATTACAAGTGGGAAGGTTCTGGGTTTTTCGGAGGGCCATTGGTTGCTTACATCATAGGGTTGGATGCAGCAAACACCACTATGAGGTAGGTGGCCTGGAGGCAATTACTTTGTGTGCCTTTTTGGGGGTGACGGTGTCACTGCGCACATCTCACCTCTCCCCAGCTAGGTCCACGCCCCTGCATGCACACTCAGAAATAATATCCTATTTCTCTTCCCCCGTGGGACAAGGTATTAAGGGGGAAAGTTGTCATCACTGGTCAGTCCTGACCCAGCCTTTATCCTCTGTGTCTGGCAAACAGTGGACCTGTCTGTCTGACCCCAACCCCGTAGGACCCACCTCCCTCCCTCCCCACCCATACCTGCCTCTTCCCTTCCTTCCCCCTCCCACATCACAGAACATGCACACACACACTTTATGTCACAACAGGCACATTTTATTTTACTTGTCACCATCGTGTGCTGTCCGTGTCACATTCACTGGCCATTACGTGGCAGCCAGCCCTCTGGAGACCTGCAGATAGTTTTGAGGTCTCTGGTGTCACTCTTAAGTTAGCAGCTGCCCAGGTCGCCACGTGAGGTGCTGGGGGTCTCTTCGTCCCTTGAGGTGCTGGGGGTCTCTTCGTCCCTTGAGGTGCTGGGGGTCTCTTCGTCCCTTGAGGTGCTGGGTACCTCCTCGTCCTTTTTGTCCTGGCTCATTTTGCTGCAGTTCCTGATTCAGCCGGTGATAGTGGCCGAATAGTGCTGGGTTTTTCCCTTTTTTGGTTTTGAATGAGGGGATGTTCATTTTTGCAGCAGCTTTTTTCCTTGCAATCCCTTGAAGGGGTCTTTTAAGCTTCAAGGTTGTCTTGGGTCCCTGGAAGGACAACAGGGAGATCACAGAAGGACAACTGTTTGGGGGAAGAGGATGCAGGAGGCATGGGAACAGGGGCTCCCTGGGAAGGAGTGTGGGCTGAGGGAGGTTGTGCCAGGCGAGGACAGGGGAGGGGTCTTGGGAGAAAGGGGTCAAGGGGAAGATGAGAAGGAGCTTGGGTGCTCATCTCACCTTGCCCTTTCCTCTGGACTTGGGTGGACAGGGGGTCTTCCTCTCCTTCCCCGCTTTGGTGTTTCTGGTGGGCTGTGGTGTCCTGCTCTCCTCCGCCATGTCAGCACTGCCCAGTGGTCTGTCCCAGGGCCCCCGGCCCCCCTATATATACCCTGCCCAGGACAATGAGCAGCCACACCCTAGGCTTTGTTTGCTCAGCAAGCCCCTCCCCCAGCCCCTCTAGCCCTGTCCAGGGAGGCGTGGCTTAGACATCTAAATGGCACATCCTGACACCTCTGGGAGCGGGGGGAGGCCAAGGTGCCCTGGTTGGAAAAGGGGACATTTCCTTGGCACCCCTTCAGAGCCTTCCAAACAGACCTGCCTCACTCCTTATTGTTCAATTCTGGGGGGGTCACACGGCAAGGAGAGGGTGTCTCCTCCACGCCCTTCCCCACAGCCACCCGATTCAGTGGCTCATTCTGTCCTCTCCCACCCTTCACCATTACCTGGATTTTGTGTGTCCTACCTACCATCCACCCACAGTCATGCGGCCACACTTAAGTCTGTGTGGACATATGAATCATCCTACATCCTTCCTAAACATTTCTCTTATGTACCCTGAAGACCACTCACTTCCTGGCTGCCACCAGGACACTTTTCCATCCACTTGCTTTTCCCAGTGTCCACAGAGGTCGCCTTGGTTTTGTTTTCCAGTCTGAAGCCGCTGCCTTCAGGCTGTCAGACTTCTGTAGATAGACTTGTTCTTCTGGGTTTCCTAGTCTTGTTTCAAGTCAGGGGGCTGGGTAGGAAGGGGGGTCATGCTTATTTTAGTAGGTATATTACCCAGGGTAGAGTTTTAGCAGTGTAGGAGAAATGGGGGAGATATTCATGTGCCAGAAGTTGTGCTGGGTGTTTGAATGCACAAAACTACAGCCTAAGATTGTAGAGTTAACAATGACAAGGTATGGTGGCTGTTCAACACTGTACTTATGGGCTGAGCCCATGGCACACTTGGGAGAGTGCGGCGCTGGGAGTGCAGCAGCGCTTCCGCCGCGGGTTCGAATCCTATATAGGGATGGCCGGTGCGCTCACTGCTGAGCGCGGTGCGGCCGGTCTCAAAAAGGACAAAAAAAAAAAATTGTACTTATTGTCAAGTGCAATGAGAAAAGAAAACTGCCTCCATGTTGGAAAGGGAAAAGTAAAACTGTCTTTACCCTATGTAGGAAACTCTATGAGTCTACAGCAAAGTGCTTCTAGAACTAATAATTAAATTTATTAAGATAAAAAGACAAAAGATCAATATACAAAATTAATTCTATTTTTATGTGCTACCAATGAACATTTGGAAATTAAAATAAAAAACAGTCTGATTTTAAAAATGGCATTAGAAAACATGAAATATGTAGGGACAAATCTGACAAAATATATATATCTGTATACCAAAAGCTGTAAAACATTCAGAGATAAATTAATGAAGACCTGAATAAATGGGGATATTTACCTTGTTCTTGAGTTGGAAGACTCAATATTAAGATGACAATTCTTCCCAAATTTGTTGATACGTTATATGCAATCCATATCAAAACCCCAAAAGGCTTTCTTAAAATTGGAAATTGGGAGACTGATGTTCACCTCCATGTGTAAGTACAAAGAAACTCAAATAGCCAGCATAACTTTTGAAAAGAGAACAACGTTGAAGGGGTTACACTTTCTTGACTGCAAGACTTATTATGAAGTGACAATAATCAGAACACTGTGGTATTGGCATAACAGTATCAATGGTACAGAAGAGAGTCTAGAAATACACCCAAACATATATGTTTATATAGAGAACTGATTATTGATAAAAATACAAAGGAAGATTAGAGAAGAAAGAATAATCTTTTTAACAATTGGGTCTGGAATGCTGACTATCCATTGCAAAAAATAAATTTCAGTCCAGGCTTTGCTCCATATAAAAAACGTAACTCAAAATGGATCAGAGACCTATATGTCAAAACCCAAGTTAATAAAGTTTCTTGAAAGATACGTAGAAGAAAAATTTTTGTTACCTTTGGTCAGTGTGGTTAAGTTTGAGGATTTGGGGGTTGACTGAGGAAGAGACAGGACCATGAGAGGCAGTAAGATACACTGAGCTTTACTGGGCAGCTCTTGGACAGGGTTGCATGAGGGGAGACATCCCTCCCATGAAGAGAACTTCCAGAGGCAGCAGCACAAGACCACCACCCAGAAGAAGAATAGGGCAAGGGACCTTCCAGGAAAGAAGGAGAAATTAGAGAGAGGGCTTACATGTCTAGATGTTGCTCTGCAGCAAGGCTGGACCCTCCAGGTAAAAGGGTTCCAAAGGGCAACAGCAGTTTGGGGTCTTTTACAGCCACAGATTTTGTCGTATCTATGCTTAAAGATGTTGGGTACCTTTTGGTAGGGTATGCGAAGTAGGTAGGTTCTGAATGGCAAAAATATGTTTATTCAGACTACATTTAAAGCAATTGGATGTGTGATCATTTGAGTTTGGCACCAGTCGGCTTTGGGCTAACAGACCTAGCTTGCTGTGAAAAAGTAAACAACATGGGGACCAGATGAGGGAACTACACAGATGCCACCTTTGGCCCAATGATGTAACAGTCAGTAATTTCTTAGCTACAATAAAAAAGTACAATCTATTAATGAAAAAATGGATAACTGGAACTATCTTAAGTTAGGTATGTATAACATTGTACCTAAAACAACCTCTAAAATAATTACATAGGCCTTCTAGGTTCAGATCTGACTTACAGTGTCTTAGAAGTTGACATTCCCATCCTTACAACAAGAAAATGCTTGTCAAACTGAAAACCAATTTTTTTCTTGCACCTATTAAGGAACTGAGGTTGCAAGGCAAACTACCCCGCCAAAATCTGAAAAGTCACGTGCAGAGAGGCAAAGAAAAGATCTTATCTGGAGCAGAAGATTCTGGTCTATAAACTGGCAAGAACTTCTAAATGGTAATTTTAATGAACACTTCCTGGAGGACGAGTGAGCCATATCAAGAGAGTGATAAACTACTTGACAGCCACAGACTGGGGTGGCAAACTTTCATGGGCTTTACCTACAGGAACATCAGCAGATTCTCACAGTGAAGATGTGAGCAAGCTCTTCTTGTTGATGTGGCAGTGGTAGGAGAAAAATAATCACTGTGAAATTTACCCTGATCCTTCTCCATAACCAAGGTAATCTCCAGCGGTGAAAGGCATTGATACAGCTTTATCTCAGCTGAGTGAGTGGCATTTCTCCCATTCCAACTTTTCAGCTTTCCTATGTTATCTAAAGGGTAAAAACAAACAAACAAACAACAACACCAACAAAAACTAAAGTCAATAGGTGTCAAGACCTCAAGGAAATAGATTGGGAACAGAATAGCCAGCAAAAGGAGTAGGGGGGGGGGGCCGGCCTGTGGCTCACTCACTGGGTAGAGTGCGGTGCTGATAACACCAAGGCCCCGGGTTCGGATCCCACATAGGGATGGCCGGTTCGCTCACTGGGTGAGCGTGGTGCTGGTGACAACACCAAGTCAAGGGTTAAGATCCCCTTACCGGTCATCTTTTTTTTTAAAAAAAAAAAAAAAAAAAGGAGTAGGGGGAAATAGGGGGACAAAACTATAGCACTGGAGAAACACTCATGAAGGTCACAGCCCAGAAACACAAATCCAACAATCCATGCAATTTACTCATAAGATTATAGGAAGATCCTCTCTCCCACACCTTATAGCTACATCAGTTGTGCGTTAGGAAGAAAACAGAGGTAGCTGCAAGTCACAGGCTTAATTTGAGCAGGAAGGAGTTCTTAAGGAAACCCAAAGACAAGAGGAGGGACACAAAAAAGGATAATGCAAAACATTGAAGCCTCTGGCTCCTATAGCACCAGATGTAGCTGTCCAAGAACAGTGAGCCAAATAAACCTCTTTTCTTTATAAATTACCCAATAGCAATACTTGAAGTTTGGTAAGAGTGAATCATAAATGCTGTCATCACAAACACAAAATATGGTAAATATGGGAGGTGATGGGTGTGTTAACCAACTTGATTGTGATAATCGTTTCATGATACACATATGTTAAATCATCTCATTATACACCTTAAATATATACAATTTTATTTGTCAATCACAGCTCAGTAAAGTTGAGGAAGGAATAAAGAGATATTAGGGGAAAGGGAAAAGGGAAAAACATTAGGTATGAGAAGAGCAGTGGAGAGTCACAGAAAAGCTGGGGCAGCTTCTGAATTGGGTTTTGGGTCTGTATTAGCCCGTTTGTGTTGTTATAACAGAAATACCTGAGACTGGGTAATTTATAAAGAAGAGAGGTTTATTTGGCTTACGATTCTGGGACAGCTGCATCTGGCGTGGGCCTCAGGCTGCTTCTACTCATGGCAGAAAGTGGTAGGCAGCCGGCGGGTACAAGCAGATCACATGACGAGAGGAAGCAAGAGAGAGGGAGAGAAGGTGCCAGGGTCTTTTGAACAATGAGCCCTCAGGGAAAGTAATAGAAGGAGAACTCACTCATTAATCCCCCTCCCCCATTCATGAGGGATCCGCCCCCATGACTCAATCAGTTTCTGACACTGTCACACTGGGGATCAAATTTCCACATGAGTTTTGGAGAGGATAACACATCCAAACTCCATCAGGTTGGTAATTAGGGGAGTGGGGGAAAGGGCAAGATGGGAGAACCATAGCTGATGCTGACTCTCTGGGGCTTGGGGCTTGGTGAATCTTGGGACAAGTGAAGTCAGGGGGAGGGAGAAAGCATGGCTGGTGGGCTTCAAGTCTGGGTCAATGGAAGAAGGTGGCATTAGACAGGCATGGGGAGTGCTGGAGTAGAGCTAATCAGAGGGCCAGCCTTGTTAGGATAGGGCTTAGTATGATATTGGCTGATTTAGCAAATACAAAACAGGATATCCAGCTCACCTAGGGAGAGCATTAATCCATTCCTAAGGGATCTGCCCCCATGACCCAAACTGCTACACTGGAGATCAGATTTCCATGAATTCTGGGAAGACAATACATCCAAACTCCATCAGGGTCACCCTTCAACAACCCGTGGAAGGAATTTCTCCCAGTACTGCCCAGATGCCCTTGGCCTCTCCCCTGGGAATCTGGGTTGAACTCACTTCAAGTCCATGTTCAACTGTGTGTTCCAAGTACACCTTCAAGGCTCGGTGATACAAAGTCCACCAAAGGCAGCAGTTCTGCATTCCCAGCCCATGTTCACACCCCTAGGACACTGTATCAAAAGGGACTTGGTGGGCCGGCCCGTGGCTCACTCATGAGAGTGTGGTGCTGATAACACCAAGGCCTCGGGTTTGGATCCCATATAGGGATGGCCGGTTTGCTCACTGGCTGAGCGTGGTGCTGACAACACCAAGTCAAGGGTTAAGATCCCCTTACTGGCCATCTTTTAAAAAAAAAAAAAAAGGACTTGGTGGCTGATGCCACAGATGTCCACTCAGCCAAATTCTGACTAAGCATGTGCTTCTACTAATCACCTGATGGCAGATGAAGGAGGACCATCATGGAAGGAAGGGAGGGAGGGAGGGAGGGAGGGAGGGAGGGAGGCTGAGAAGCAGTTGAATCCACCTAGGACAGCTCAGCTCCTGTTACTCTGTGCCCAGAGGTTCATCCATTGTGTCCCCTTAATCTCAAGGGCAATACCTAACCCCAATGTTGGGGGCCTCTTTTGGGACAGAATTAAAGGAAACTTGGGGGACAGGAGTGACACGTCAAATTGTTTGCTGGTTTGCAGAATCAAGCCACTCAGGAGTCCCGAGGGCCTTGCTTGCCCATACCTAGGCATCCCCTGTCCCCGATAGGGACAAAAGCATCAGATGTCAGGAAGACACAAGGGCAACATGAAACTTCTACAGGGGTACAGGACTACAGGACTCCTATCAGCCACCAAAAGTCCCCTGCACTACCTTTTAGTTGCTTGCTTCTCAGACCTGAAATCAACCCTGGGGCCAGGGGACCTACGAAGAGGCTGTCTCTGGACTGAGGAGAGCAGACCATGGGGCCTTCAGTTTAGCAAAAGACAGGCAGGGGACTCAAGATTATGACAACTCCTTTCTGGCAGGGGCCTTGAGAAGGCAAATGGGTAATAGCAGAGGACACCAAATGGAAGAAATATGATCAAGGGACAGTTGCAGGATTTGGGGAGGGGGGCTGGGTCTGGGAAGAGATGCAGAGTTCTGAGGAAGAGAGTGTGATACGGAGACAGTTGCAGGGTCAAGGGGAGGGGAGTGGGGTCTGGAGAAGATCTCAGGAGTCTCAGGCATGTATTTGTGGAATGGGGATACTAGGATGGGACTTGGTGAAAGGGAGGCCCTGTTCTACCTGCAGTCTTTGTGTACATTCTGTGAGACGTACCAGAGGAACACATAGAGCATGAGTAAGATGGCCCTGGTCATAGAAAACATCATTTCCCCCATGCTCCCACTGATGAGTACCACAGGGTTTGATGGAAGATACGGCAGTAGAAGTAGTCTACCCGCCCATGCAGAACAAGGCCAGTACATGAAATAAATATGAGGGCCAGAAGCCATGGCAATATCTCAGTGCAGTCAGCAAGGTGAGGTCCCAACAATGTACCACCCTCTCCCAAACCCCCTCCACCATGACTCCTTCTGTGAGGCTCAGCCATGTGGCTAGGCCTTGCCTAACCAGGAAATGAGGGGGAGTTACGGTTGAGAAGGGAACTACCAGAAATCAGCAGGGCACCTCCAACTCTTCCAATACTCTACCCTAACCCTTCTCCCAGCTCCTTCCTGCAGCCCTGCCCTGTTCCACCCCTGCCACTCCAGCAGCCACGCCCCTAGCTCCTCCTCCTGCAGCCCCACATCAGCTCCTCCCATCTGTATACTACCTTCTTCCAAAGCCTTCTTGCAGCTCTGCCCCCAGCCCCTCCTCCTGCAGCTCCACCCCCAGCTCCTTCCTGCAGCCCTGCTCTGCTCCACCCCTGCGACTCCCACAGCCCCGCCCTCAACTCCTCCCCTAGCTCCTTCCTATGGCCCTAGTCCTGCGCCTCCCGCAGTTCCTTCCCTATCTCCTCCCCCAGCTCTTGTGCACAGCTCTGCCCCAGCTCCTCCCTCAGCTTTTCAGACGGCATGGATGGATAAAGCTTATAAGGTTCCAAGCTCAGAGTAAGCTCTTAGTAAAAATGTCTTGGTTACGTGTGAAATGCTGGAAGGGGATTCACTTGCTGTTGCCCGTGAGAAATGTGGGGGCCAGGGCCCGGTCTTGGTGTGTGGACACCCCCACGGATGAGCCGCAGCCCCAAAGCCTCCCTGCACTCTGAGAAAGACAAACACAGGTAAAGCACAGACCCCTGCAGCTGCTCAGGAGGGTGGGGCCTCTGTGCCTGGACCTGGAGAAACAGTTTGGAATTGATTCCTTCTGGGAAGCCTTGAGCACTTTGAACATTCTCAGCAGGGCAATCAAATGTGAAGTCCTCCAGTCAGTCCGGAAACTTGGAATGCCCCTGGAATGCAGGTCAAAGGTTCCGAGCAGCCCCTGTGCTGGAACCTGTGCACAGCCAAGCTGTCTGGGGCTGCGTCTGGGTGGAGCTGGGAGCCTCCCAGTTCCCCGGGCTCAGCTCATCCTCCTTGGGTATAAGACTCCTGTCCACACCAGCCAAGGGAAAGTTCCTTCAAGGCCCCATCAGAGAGACCGTGAAGAGGCCAGCAGGGATAACGGCCAGTCTGGGTGGTGCTGGGGAAGAGGTGTGGGGAGCCGACCCAGGAAAGGCATCATCTGCCTCACTGCAGCAAACAATCTGGTAGAATGAGGGACACCTGCAGAGGTCCCTGGTGTCATGCCTCAAGATGCCAATAAAGATAGGTTCTGCAGCAGGTTGGTCTTTAACTGATGTGGGTGTTCCACACAAGAATAGGTCTGTTATTAACTTGTGTTCCAAAATAAGTAAAGCCACCACAGTGTTGACCAGCATCTCCTTGAGGTGGAGCAGGCCATGCTCTCTGAAGCACATAAGGCCATGCTGCTCCCACCCCCCTCTTCCAAGACATATTCCAGTTAGAAAGGAAAAAAAAAGAGTTGTCTTCGCTGTTTTCAGGTTTATGCCCTTTTAAATATAAACAAGCTTTACTCCAGTTATGACAATCAAATGAGGTCAATAAGGCAGGTATACTGGCCCAAGACAAGACTACTTATGAGGCCCTGGAGAAGTCAAGTTTACAGAAAGACAGTAGGGCAGACATTGCCAGGGGCTGGGCAAGAATAGGGAGCTAGTGTTTAACAGGTGTATAGTTTCTGTTTGGGAAGATGAAAAAGTTCTGGAGGATGGTGATGATGGCTGCACAACAGTGTGAATGCATTTAATGCCACTGAATGTGCACTTAAAAATTGTTAGAATGGTAAATTTTATCTGATATATATTTTACCACAATAAAAAACATACGTTAGAAAACGTAGCGTTTATGGGCCATTTCGTACCATCCTTCAATAGGTAAGAAACTGGATCTTTCGCCCACGCCTCTTTCATTTGCTGTTGTTTTAACACACTCACCTGAGTACAGCAAGAGGATTAACATTCTCAGTTGTATTTTAGAATGTTCTTGAGAGCAATGTGATAGCAGATGCTATGGTTTACACGGCAAGCTATGAGACTTCAAATGGGAACAGATAAAATGTCCAGTAACAAAGTAAATTATAACTTCGCAACCAAAATAAAGGTGAATTTAGAAATTTAAAAAAAAAACAAAAAACACCCTGGGGATCACACCACCCCAGAGTGTCCCATGAGGGTGGGAAGAGGAGGATACAGAAAGCATGATGCTCAGACCACTGCCCGTGCTCCCACCTGCTCATCTGCCTGGGGGTCAGGGCACTTTGTGGTTATCTGAGTGTTCCTGCCCCATCACAAAAGCTGGGGACTGTCTGGGGTCTACAGAGGCACTCTCCTCCTTCACCCCCAACCACCTGCTCCTTCCTGTCAAACCCACACATGGTGTCTGCTCAGGGCTGGTCCAGGAATGGTGGGCATGTTGGGGAAAGAAGAGAATTGGAGGTAATAGACCCCAGCCCCGACTCCACACCTCATGGGTCTCAAGAGCTGTCCAGCGGTAGACATCATCCGACCAGCCATCCAATCAGCCACGAACCCACTGGCAACACCTTAAAGAAGGGCATGAAATCCAAACAACTCACACCCAAACTCCACTGCATCTGAGCAGCTCCTGTACATCATGTGTCAAAAGTGGAATTTGAAGCAAACGAAGCTATTAATGCTTTGTCTACCCGCCCCCCCGAGAGGCACCAAGATCTAAAAACAAGTTCTGGTAAATCCCATGCTGTCACCTCTCTCCCACTGGGTAATGGAGATGCAAAGGATTACTCAAAGCCCATTTCTTCTGAGCAGTGAGAAGCCCTGAATGGGGTTAATTTTCCAGGAACCCTCAAGAAAGAGGCATTCCTCTTTGGAAGAATAACACTGATCTGGGGTTCTTTCTCAGTATTTATTCTCCAGGCCAGAAAGTTACAGAAAAGGAACACAGGTGGAGTTATGGCTAAGTATAGCTTAACAATAGAAGCTGGTAACATCAATAAAATAACAAAGTGACATTCCATAATGAAATTAGTAAAAAGTTAAGTCAGTCCACCAACAAAAGCTTGTTCTTAGCAAACACTTTCTTTCCCTACAGCAATTCCCTTAGCATATTTACATAATAATCAAGTAACTTTCTTAACATATCAATCAGTAGGTTAACCTGCACCAAGGACATCTGTCCTTGAGCCAGCAATTTTGCTGTGCTACAACTCTTTATCTACAAAAGAGACATTAGTCTGGGGAAATTTTCCTGTCTTTGGCAAGGTTAACATTTCTATGTGTAATTTTTAAAAGTTAGGCTAAACCTGAAACTATAGGGATTTGGAGGCTAGGCCCTGTGAAATACATTTGCTTTATTAATGTTCACTCCACACCATGCTGGACACCCCTCCAAGCCCACCATGCATTCACTGGTCACTCCATGCCTGTAGCCGGGCTGTGGGCACTCTCAAGAGAGAAGTGGACCTCAGGCTGATCTGGAATTTTCTCTCACAGATCATTTCCCTTTTTTCTTCATAAATTTCAACCAACGACACAGTTTTAATCTCTGATTCCAGTCACCCGACTCTGTGAATTAGATCTGCAAAGATTAATGCTCAATATAAACCAAGAATAAACTCTTGCAAAAATCTCGTTAACCTTCAACTCAAACATTCTGAGGGAAGGCAACATTATGGGTTAAAACTGCTCAGCCTCGAACCTGGCTCCCCCTCTTACTACACCTGACTGAGCCTCACCTTCCTCCTCCACAGAATGGGTGTGGTCACAGCACCTGCTGTGCAGGGCCAGGGAGACCAATGAGACCATCCAGGAAAATGCTTAAATCGCTACCTTCACCACAGGAAAAACCATAATCTCCAAAATTAAAGAGAAGTGATTGCACCAGGATCAGGAGAATATTCTTTTACATAAGAATCACACACTGCTCCAGCTGACACGGTGCCAGATGGCCCACACCCTATCATGTCCCTCAGGTCTCTTGGAGAGAGAGACACATTAGTAACTGGCGGGTAGGTGGGTAGACAGCTTAGTTCACAGGCATCAGATACTATTTGTCACCTGAGATAGCAGCCAAAACTAAGTTTCTTCCAGGTGAATGAAACATTTATAAAAATTCAGGGGCAGACTGTGGATTTTGGTAATTATGATGGATGAAAATGCGCACTATGTGTTCTGAGGCATGCGGAGGCTCATGGTTTAGAGGGACACAGGTAATATGGCCTAAGAGACCATGCCTCTGACACATAGTAGGGATATAGTCACATGTTCTTTCCAAAACTACAGATGCTGGGCTGGCAGTCTGAGGGCCTCTTTACCACTCCTCAGGTAGAAGCTTGGAGAATGTGAGCCTGCTAGTTGCAAACATCACAGGGCTCTGGGCACTATCTGATCACATTCTCCAGTGACCTGTGAGCCATGAGAATCCAACATCCAGGCTGCTGCTTGGTCAGAGTGTCCCAGCAGGGAGACCCAGGGCTGAGACCTCTGAGTCCTGGAATCCGGTTCTAACTCCACAGTTGAGGGTTTTACCACCTGGAGCCAGCCCAAGCTTCAGTTCCTTCATCTGTAAACTGGATACAGTATTTGGCCTCCCTGCAGTCGAGAGCAGGCTTTCCAAGCTCCCCTCTGTTTATGGGCACTGGTCTCCTGAGCTCACCACCCCACAAGGATCATGCCCCACATCTCCATAGTATTGTCTACAGCTGCAGCAAAAAGTTGGAGGGTAACCCCCCCCCCAACCATGGTGTCCAGCATCAAGTAACTGAGAAGCCTGAGATGCCAACCACGGAGACCCTGAAATTCCAACCAAACAGAACTGGACAAGACCCAGCCTACCCCATGCTGGGGCGCTGCCCCTCCCCAGAGCTGGGAAGCCAGCAGGGCTCCAGCCAGGCTTATCCAGTGCCTCTGCACCCTTGCAGGGCCAGGATGATGACAGACCCATGGCCCCTCTTCAAGGCCATCTGGCCTCCTTGGGAGGAAGCAGGGCATGCCAGAGTCTGCTCTTAGGGCTCCAGGCCCCATCCCCAGCACAAAAGCTGCTGTGATCCCACCCCTCTCATGTGCCATTCCTGAGAACATCCCCAGAATCCGTCATGGAGAAAACAGAGGTCTTGAGTCAAGAACAGTCTAGAAGGAGGCAGCAAGAACGAGTGGGAAGCACACCTCTGGAAAGCAGGGTGAAGTTTCTTCCCCATTGCTCCCTCCAGGTGACTCTGCCCCAGGGGGCGACCTTCATGTGCTGTCCTCACCCCATGACCCCTGCTCCGACATCTCTGCAGCATGCCACTGCTCCAAGGGCACCTGGGCCCCTGGTTTTCATCTTGCCTCTTTGCCACCTTTCATGCAACCTCTGTACCTGGACTCTGGAAACTGGAGCTCCACAAGCTGGATGGTCAGGTCCACTCCTCCCTCGGGCCAGCTCATTCATGTCATACGGCCTCCCTGCTTAGGGTGACGCTACAGCTGAGCTTCCAGGTTTGAATCCTGGTGCTGCACTTAGCAGCTGTGTGCCCGCAGGCATGCTACTTGGCCTCGCTGTGCCTCCATGTCTTCCCATGCATGATGGCAATAATGACAGCACCTCCCACCCTTGACCTGACCACGGGTGTCAGTGACTCTCAGGAACGGCACTGAGTGGGTCTGGAGAGAAGTTTAGGCCAAAATAGAGAAGCAAGACTTTATATGTAGGTAGCAAAACTTATACTACATTTTTACTCCTACGGGTGACAGGATTTAAAAGGAAAACTAGGCTCAAGAAAAATACTGGATCACCTATTTGGTAGGGCTGTTGAGAAGAATACATCAGTTACTAAAAGTAAAATACTTCTGTTATATAACAACCCAGAGCAGAGTACACTCTCATTTCATATTGCAGGAAACAGACACAGAGAGGTTACGGGAGTAGGAAATCTCTCAGCACTGCAGTCATCCCGTCATGAGGAGGGGGCAGAACTCCAGCAAGCACCTCAAAGTCTCATGTTTTTTCTTGTCTTCTGGGCCTTTGCCCTGCCGTTCTCCCTGCCTATAACACCCCGCCCACCAGCCTGCCCACAAACTTAGCCAATGCTCCCCTCCCTCAGGCCCCAATTTGCAGTCTGCTTCCTCTGGGAAGTCTTTTCTGACTCTGCCAGTAGCTCTTGGCTTGTAATCATTTATTTTTCTGGATCCCCTGAGTGATGGGAGCCACATGGGGAGAAGGATCGGGTCTCTCTCCTTCCCTGCTGTATCCCCAAGACTTAGAACAGTGTCTGACACCAAGCCGTCCCTCTGCAGATATTTAGTAATGAATGACTGAATGCCTAAGGATGCCACTCTATGTGATCTTCACCAGTGCAGGCTTGGCACTGACAGCTGCCAGTTCTGTGGCACTGATGGGCTTGTGGATGGGGAAATTCAGTATTAACAGAACTGTCAGAGCAGTCCTGGGAAAAACGACACTGTCCTACCCTAGGAACGCGGACATGACGAATGACAGCTAGTCTCCCTCAGTCCTCAAGGCAACTGAAGAAGTAGGTTTTATCTCCATTTCACAAATGAGAAAACTACCAAACCATCCCATGGCCGTTTCTGAAGGGATGACACGCAAACTGCTTCCAGTCCCACAAGCGCTTGTGGCAAACACAACCCTGAGCTTGGGGCTTTGGGCAGTGCTGGCAGGGTGGCAGGAGCAGGAGCTGTGGAGAGGCCCCAGTGCTGCCCCCCAGGCACCCCAGTCTCATCTTCATGCATTCAGCACTCCAGCCCCCACAGCCTGACTGGGAAACTCGCAGGAGCTGCAGCAGTGGCACAGGCCACAAATTCTTAAGCCAAGTCCTCTCTCTCGCCTTTTTTTTTTCCTTTTTTTGACCGGTAAGGGGATCACAACCCTTCACACAGTGTGGTCCACACCACACTCAGCCAGTGAGCGCACCAGCCATCCCTATATAGGATCTGAACCCGCGACCTTGGCGCTACCAGTGCCGCACTCTCCCGAGTGAGCCAAAGGGCCCGCCCAGCTCTCTCGCCTTTGTTCTGCCTCCCGACAGGACTTTCTTTTAATCAGTTGGAAATGTGGTCTGGCTGGAGCCAGAGACGAAGAGAGCCTAGGAGAAAACACAATCTTCTTTCCCAACACCCTCCTCCAGCTTGCACCCCAGCTCTCAGTGAAGTCCAGCACTACAGACAGGCACAGGACAAACAGGCAATTCTGTCTCTGCCCTTTGGCAAGAAAGGTCATTGTCCTTCTGCATTTCAGTGGCCAGGTGGCCCATCACCAAATGAGTTTCAGCAGATCAGCTAAAGGGCTCACCATCTGATTGCCTTTTCCACAGGTGCTTTTAAATTGCACGTCTCCTTGGGGGCCCCACAGCCCTCTGCAGAGCAGAGGCAGTGTCCCCCATGGCCTTAGGACTGCAGCAGCTGCAGAAACCAGCCAGGCAGTCTTCTAACCCCATCTTCCCAAACCACACCAAACCAAACTTGTTGAAACACAAAAAGGGTTCTCACCAAAAGAAATGAAAAGTGCTACAGGACAATCCAGTTGTTCTCATCAAAGTATGCAATTAAGAGGCTTTTTGTATATACTACAAGTTAGAAGTATCTCTATGGAGAAAGATCACTGGGGTAGTGTGCCACTCCAGGCAGGCAAGTCCCAGGGTGTTGCTTTGCGTCCCATGGATTTGTCAACATTTTGCCCCTGGGTGATGGAGCCACAAAAGTTTACTCAAAGCCCATCTCTTCTGAGCAGTGAGAAGCTCCAAAAAGCGGTTAACTTCCGAGAACCCTCAAAATAGAGGCATTCCTTCCATTTGGGAAATTAACCACAAATAGGGGTTCTCTTCCCACATTTATTCTCCAGACCAGGAGTTACAGGAAGAGAACATAGGTGGGATTTTTGCTAAGTATAGTTTAACAAGTTTAACAATAGAAGCTGGTAACATTCAGTAAAACAAGCAAGGTGACCTTCCATAATACAATTTTCAAGAAGTTAGGTTGATCCACCAACAAAAGCTTGATCTTAGCAAACATTCTCTTCTTACAGGAATTTCCCAATATCTTTACATATCTGTCAGTAACCTGTCTGTCCTTTGAGCCAGCAACCTTGCTGTGCTGCAATTCTTTATCTTACAACAGAGACTAGCGTGGGGAAAGCTTCCTGTCCCCTGCAAGATGAACATTTTATATGTACTTTTAAGAAGCTAGGCCAAACCGGAAACTGCAAAGCTTTGGAAAACCAGGCCCTGTGAAATACATTTGCTTTATGTATACTCCACACTAAGGTGTTCATTCAAAATTAAATGTGCACAGGGGAACATTTTTCTCCAACAGTAGGCAGACAAGAAAAATGATGGAGGATGTGGGGATTCCCAAGCTCATGAGAGTTGAACTATGCCTTCCTTCTGGACCTCAGTGTCCTCATCTGTAAAATGTGAAGGGGCCTCTGAGTTCCCTTCATTTCCAACAGGAGTCTTGGGTACGCCCCACTCCAAGATGCCCTCTGGGTTTTCCCTCTAGCCAGTGAGTGACCACTGCTGCCCAGAATGCCCTTCCTCCCATGTCCACCTCACCAGCCCCCTGTGTCAGCACTGAGCTCTGAGCCTCCCCACACCATCTCCAACCCAGAGAAGTGATCCAGGACCTGCCCAACGCCCAGAACAACCAGAGCTCCTCAGAGGTCTTCTGCAGTGAGCAAGCCAAGAAGACTCTGCAGAACTACCCCTGCCCCCGCCACACACCCCCACATACACAGCCTCTCCTTGCATCCCCTGGCAGGCATTAACTGGGACAAGGGACCTTTTAACCTAGGAGGAGAGATTCCGAGGGTGGTCTGGGGCACTCACTGGACATGGGCCCCTGGAGAAAGAAGGACTCCAGGGGGAGGGCCTGGCTAATGGCCCTGAGAAGCCACAGGGGTCAGCACAAAGGTTAGAGGTCATGTTTCTGCTGCCCCGCAGCTGCTTTGATCCATGGGGCCTTGTGGTCACATCCCAGGAGCCGGGCCTTGAGGATTAGGGAGAGAGAAGGGTGTAGCCTGGGCAGGTGCTATCCTGGTGCTGTTAGTACCAGGGCTGGGTGGGCACCATCCCAGTGCTATCTGTGCTGTGTCTGGGCAACTGATCTGCTAGTGGAGACTCCATCCCCCTTGCCACCGGGGGGGTAGGTTTGGACGTGCCCCCAATCCCAGCTGAGCACGAACTCTGGCAGAACCACTGCCTGGGCCCAGGAGGACAGTCAGGGAGGCGGTGGCCACGTCTGCATTCCCCCGTACCCCCAGCTATCACCCTGAAAATCCCCCTTATGTTCTGGTTTCCTTCCGTCCACCCCTACCCTATGCCTCGTGTCTCCCGGTCCCCATGCTTCTCAGTTTTCTTATCAGCAAACTGGTACAACAGAGTCAGGGAGGCGGTGGCCACGTCTGCATTCCCCCGTACCCCCAGCTATCACCCTGAAAATCCCCCTTATGTTCTGGTTTCCTTCCGTCCACCCCTACCCTATGCCTCGTGTCTCCCGGTCCCCATGCTTCTCAGTTTTCTTATCAGCAAACTGGTACAACAGCCCCTCCCTGGGGGTGGCAGTGGGGGCAGTGAGAAAGGACATACGGAGGGCGCTTCCGGTGCCAAGTTCCTGGCCCCGAGGGGGCTCAGTCACCCCGGCCAGCGCTCCCCACCCCCCATGACCCGGCTGGGGCCCTCGGGGCTGACTCGGTTTGCCGGGACAGAGGCAGGAGGGTGGATGCGAGAGGGCGGGCTGGAGGACGCGTTGGGAGGCCGGGAGGGAGCGGTGTCCAGTCTCTCAAGCAAGTCCTCCAAGCGACGGAGGTATCCGGACCGCAGCCAGCGGGCGGCGGGGGTAGGGGACGGAGGACGTCGCCTGGGCCTCGGCAGCCACGCAGCTCGGGGGACGGGCGACGACTGCCCGGGCTGGGACCTGGCCCTGTGCTCAGGGGCTGCCAGTCAGGCCTCAGGGGCTGCCAGTCAGGCGGGGCTGACCGACTGAACCAACATCCCAATACAGGAAAAATGTGGTGGGATCGTCAGGGACACCGAGGCCCAGAGGAAAACAGATTCCTTTTGATGTGGAAAGTCACGGAGGCCGCAGAGGAGGCAGCCTCTGTGCTGGGCCTGCGGGAGACACGTGTTTGTGAAGGAATTCATGGCTGCAACTGGTCAGTGGTTACTGAGGATGACTTTGGGCTGTTGGAACGACGAATAGATTTATTTTTAAGAGAAAAAAAAAAAAAAACCCTAGTGCAGGAAAAGGTGCTGAGCAATGGCATGACACCCGTGGGAACACCATTTAGCTGATGGGTGGATCTGTGACCCAGCAATTCCACTCCCATTTTTATACCCAACAGAAATTCATGCACATGTTCACCAAAGTGCCAAAAGACACGTTTACGTTGCTCATTGCAGCACTGTTCAATGGCTTCTAATTGGGCACTACCCAACGTCAACAGCAGGATGGACACATTGCGGAGATTTAATCACACCCTGGAGTCCTGTAAACAAGAGTGAGTGAGGCACCCTCATGAAACAGGGATGAATCTCACACACACGGCCAGAACAAGAGAGCCAGCCGGACGTGATTCCAGTTATGTAAAGGACAAGAGCAGTGCAGAAGTCAGCAGAGAGAGGAGGACCCTGGGGTGGGCTAGTGACGGCAGGGAGCATGAGGGGCTTTCTGGGGGCCGGTTAGGATTCGTTATTTCAATATGGGTCTTGGTTCCGAGGTTGGGTTCAGTGTGTGGAAATGTATCCAGCTGTCCACTTTTGACACGTGCCTTCTGAATGAATGTTAAATTTAAAAATCAAAACCGAAAAGACAGGAGATTCATTTCTGCACAGGATACCTCCTGCCAAGTTTTAAGGTCTGCCAAGATCCTAGGAAAGCTCATGAAAGAGGCCCACTTGCTGGCTGCCTCTGAGGTTAGGAGGCCTCCTCTCACAAGAGGGAACACAGGACTGGCCATGGAAGATGAGCAGAGGGTACGAAGGTTTTCCTGGGCAGAGGGAAGTCCTGGGCAGCTCAGCAAGATGATAGGTTACCTTTTGACCCAAGATGGTGTGGGGAGCCAGATAGCAAGGTGGGTGTGGTGGGGGGAACTCTGAGCAGGGGACAGATTGGAGACTTATTAGGACTTTGGTATTAATTTGATTCTTTTAAGCCATGGGAGGATAAGCGCACCCTGGATATAGTTGAGAGGACCAAGAGAAAGAGCCTGAGGGGAAGGGAGACCCAGAAAGGTGGAGGAAGCCAGGAAAAAGAGACATCCCAGAAGGGTTCAGCGCGTGATTCTGGCTGGGAGTGCCAGGTGCAGCCTAGTGGCCAGGGAGGCCAGACCTGAGAAGAACTGCTGGAGTTAGAGCAGGGTGGCCACTGGTGATGTGTCCTGGGTCCTCTCTGAGGATGAGGAGGGAGTGGCCTGGATAGGGGTGGCTGAGAAGGGAGTGGGGAGGGGGTGAGAAAGCAAGGACAGTAGGGGTGGGTGACTGTCATTCAAACAGCTGGGCATCGGCACTGCCCTGGACACTCGGAGGGACTCACTGGGCAGAGAAGGCTTGAGCCCGGCCTGCAGCAGCCATGAGGGAGACCTTCGTCAGCCTTTCCCAAACCTCCAGGAGCTTACTCTGGTTCTAAGCCTCCCCCCATTTTAGGCACTCACTCCAGTCCTTGTCCCAGGAATGTCCTCCACAACCTCTCCAGATCTTCTTGTCCCTGTGGTTAGTGACTTGGAAAGTCAGCCAAGAGGTGTCAGTAAATTAGAACCCAACGTGAGAACCCCCAGGACCCGTTAGAGGTCGTGACTGAGAGTTGAGGAAAGGATGGGCTTTGAGGCCAGACCACCCACATTCCAATCCAGGCTCTGCCATGTCCTGGCTCTGTGGCCTTGAGCAAGTTACTTACCCCCTTGGTGCCCTATTTCCTCATCTTTCAAATGGGGCCAGTGATAGGATTTCATATGATTGTGAGAATCGAGGGACATACATCTGTGGAGTGGCCCCAACAAGTGACATGTGATGCTGGTGACAGTAATGTACCCTCAGGAACTGAGCAGGAAAGCGTCAGTCCTGACCTCTTACTTGCTCTCTGCTTGACCTTGGGCAAGTCTCTTTCTGGACCTCAATTTCCCAGTCTGCAAAATGAAGGAGATGGGGCTGGCTGGTTAGCTCATGTGGTAAGAGCGCAGCCTTATAACACTGAGGTCATGGGTTCGGATCCTCCTACCAGCCATGGCTGCCAAAAAAAAAAAAAAAAAAGAGAAGGAGATGGGTCAGGTTGCTTCTAAGAATATTTCAGTCCCCTAATCCCAGGCTGATTCTAGGCCCCTGCTGTGGATTGAATTTCCCCTCAAACTCATTGAAGCTTAAATGTGTCCCCCAAAATTCCAAGTATTAGAAACTTGGCCCCTACTGTGACAGTGTTAAGAGGGTGAGAAATCCTACATGGTTTTTGAAAGATGGGGCCTTGAAGAGATGATTAGATTGTGAGGATCGTGCCCTAGTGAAAGGATTGATAAATTGATGATTTAATGGTGGTCATGGGTGTGGTTCTGAGCACTTTAAAAGGAAAACAAATGAGGTGCCCTCTCTCTCTCTCTGTGCTCTGCCGTTCTGCCATCTGAGACCCCTGCGTGTCACCATCACCACCAGCAAGGCTGTCACCAGTTGTGTTCCCTCCACTTTGGACTTCCCAGACTCTGAAACTGTAAGCTATAAATATTGTTTCTTTACAAATTATCCAGTTCCAGGTATTTTGTTATAAGCAAAAGAAACAGACTAAAACAGTCCCCTGCTCCATTTCTGGATAGACTTCGGCTTTCAGAGACCAACTAGAAGATTAAAGGCCTGAGATTCTTGTCAACTACACTCAGGTGTCATGGGAGGCAATCCAACATGAGCCTCAGGCATCCCTGCACATTCTTGCCAAGTACACCAAAAATGCAAAGCCCTGGCCGCTCAGAGGTACCCATGTCTCAGGGTAGTATTTGCAGCGAGCAGCCTTGAGGGAGGAAGTAACATCTCCCTCCACATAACTTTACCGTGAAAGAGGTAAATTCCCCAAGCTCAGTGTCCCCTGTGTAATGCAGTCCATTGTGTGCGTAGGCATCCATGACGGGCCCTTGGCCTCCCCCTCCCCAGGACTCAGGAGACACAGGGAACTTGTGTCAGTATCGTGCTGAGCTCTGGCTACTATTTTCCCATGGGTAGTGAAGTCCCTGGTCTCTGACCCAGGAGTCTCACAACCAGAGATTGACAATGCTGGGATCTGCATCGAGGTCATCTGACTCCCAGTCCCAGGCTCATCTGAAAGTGACTTTGTATTTAGGGTTCTGTTTTTCACTGAATACTATAGCATAAACATATCCCTGTCTTCTTCTTAGAAATCTTCATTACACATCTAGTGAGTGGATAGTAGGAAAGCTGTACACACGTTTACTTAACCACTCTCCTACTATGGGACTTTTCAGTCATTTACATCTTGCAGGCTTATAAATCACGCTGCATTGAGACCGGTAGCTCTAGGCTCAGCTCTGTCTGCAGGGCTTCTAGCATGGAAGGCCCAGAAGAGTCATCGCTGGACCTAGAAATTGACAAGTTCACAGTCAGGAAGAGACACAGGAGCTGTGGGTCTCTCCGCCTCCTCCCCAGCATTGAGGAACATTGTTGTTTAGTCTGGGCTATTTCCACAGGAAAAAGAAACAGCTGTGTTGTTTCAATGTATGTCTCTAATCATCGGGCAGTTTGAACCCTTTTCCTTTGCATCTTAGCCCTTGGTATTTCTCTTTTCATAACTTCCTTTCGTAATCTTTACTCATTTATTTTTGTAATAGCAGTACTATTTATAACAGTGAAAATCTAGAAAAAAAAATGCGATCTCCAGCAATAGCCCATTTGTGGTAGAGCAATTGGATTGAACTATTTCAATACTCAGTGAGTCAATGGAATATTGTGCGATTGTTGAAAGGCGGAAGAGACCACCCAAGTGTGCCGAGTAAGGGAGGAATTGGTGAAGGGCCATGAAAAATGATTACATTGTATAATGTTGAATACACTAATTATCCTTATTTGACCATCACATATTGCACATGGGTATTGATATTCAATGCTGTACCCCACAGACATGTATAATCAATTATGTTTCAGTAAAAAAAAAAAAAAAATTAGGGATATCCAAGTAGAAATATGGTATTTGTGAACTAATACTATGTGAAAAAACAGAAAACAGAAGAGAGCGTGAATGTGCAGTTCTGACTACATGGAAACCACATTCATGTGGCTAAAGATCAAAAGAAAACCACAGAAAAGCAGATGGTATATTTGAACACTGAAATTTTTTTTGTTTGTTTGTTTTAGGAAACGATTGAAACAGGGAGGAAAAATTGTGCCACAAACCTGGAGTGATATAATTACTACACTTCAGCTGACCCCGAGTTTCCTGGCAACCAAAGCAAAATTCAAATTATGACCACTTACTCGGTTTTTGTTTTCTTATAACTTTATCAGAAGAGACAGGTTGTTTCTGGCCCTAAATTTCAATCATTCTCCTTCGGAGTCTTTATGTAAGAGTCAAGAAACTTGATGAGCCGCACATTTGCTTGTAGTTTGCAAAAAATGAGACTGGTCTTTGGAGAGGTTCCATTTGGCAAATGGGGGGACAGGGAAGCCCTTGCCCTTTGACCCCGCAGGTCCTGGGCAAGATGACAAACACCCGCAGAATCTCCTCCAAGCAGGAAGTCATTCATTATGACTTGCCGTGACAGTCCAGCTCTTTAGCATCTCAGAGGACCAGAACAACGGGTCACTGTCCCTGATGAATAGCTCTCCAATTGTTTGGAAGATCACTGTTGGCACAAGCGGACCGTTTTCCTCCCAAGTTAGGAGACAGATGGCTTTGACGCTGCCCGCCTCTGGAGCACGAGCCTCCTGCGGCTTTTGCACATGGTGCTGGCACTCCCCGCCTGTCCCCTTCCTCGTGGTTTTCTCAGCAGCATCTGCGCTGGCCTCTGTCCATCCCTGCAGGCACATCTCAGCCGCGCTCCCCTTGCTCACTGGCGGCAGCCCCCGGCCTTTGCAAGGTTCTTAGAGACTCCAAGCACCCTCCTGCCTTCCTTCCCTGCCTCTTTGCTCAGCGGGATCCTCCCTGTCCT
>NW_007730444.1:132506-133117 GCF_000696425.1 Galeopterus variegatus
CCAGTGACAACCCCCTGCTGTCATCAGAGCAGACAGTGATGGGCAAACCTTGGGGGTTGAGCAAGCACTGAACAAGTGGTCAAAGATGACGTGTTGGAGAAGGTGACCTGAAACTAGCACCAACTCCATCTTGAGGGTGAATAGGAGTGAAGCAGGTTCAGGGCCAGTGGACAGGGCCTCAGAGAGTGTGACAGACATCCCAGATAAGGGAGCAGACAGTGTACAGGTCTGGACAAGGAGTTTTGAGTTCAAGTTGTTGTGTTGGTCAGCAGGGTTGGGGACAGGGGTGTTTAGAGGAGGGGTTGGGAGGTGAGCAGGGCTGCCACAGGAAGGGTGGATGGTGGACAAGGTGGTACTTCTCACAAAGCAGTGACAAGGGCTTAAGAATTTGGCAGAAGCCATTTGTACTCAGCTCCCTGACCGGGGGCCCGTCTTACACTTCTGTCTGAGAATGTGGATTTCCATGTGTCCTGGACCCCACGTGCACCAGGCCTTTGGTCTCATTTCCCTCACACAGCCAGCCCATGAGGAAGGCCTGTCTGTCTCCCTCTTTCACAGCCAGGGAGGCAGATCTTGGAAGAAACTGCCAGTTTCACGTGGACCAGTGGCAG
>NW_007730444.1:135434-139225 GCF_000696425.1 Galeopterus variegatus
AGTTTCCCCTATGATTTTTTAAGGAGTTTTATTGTTTCGGGGTGTATATTTAATTCTTTAACCCATTTTGAGGTGATTTGGGGATATGGTGAGAGGTATGGGTCTAGTTTCATTCTCCTGCTTATGGATATCCAGTTACCCCAGCACCATTTGCTGAAGAGGCAGTCTCTTCCCCAGTGTGTAGACTTGGGGCCTTTGTCAAAGATCAGACGGCTGTAGGTGTAGCCTTTATGAAAAATGGTTTGGCAGTTCCTCAAACAATTACAGATAGATCTACCATACGACCCAGCTATTCCACTGCTGGGAATATGAGCGGAGGAATGGAAGTCATCATGCAGAAGGGGTACCTGCACTCCCATGTTTATTGCATCAGTATTTGCAATAGCCAAGAGTTGGAACCAGCCCAGATGTCCATCCTCAGGTGAGTGGATACAGAAACTGTGGTGTATCCACACAGTAGAATACTACTCTGTGATAAAAAAGAATGAAATACTGCCTTTCCTAGTAACATGGATGGACTTAGAAAAAATTACATGAAGTGAAATAAGTCAGACACAGAAAGAGAAATACCACATGTTCTCACTTATTTGTGAGAGCTAAAAATAAATAAATAAATACACAAATGGGTGGCGGGAAGAAGACACAACATTCACAATTCCTTGAACTTGTTAAGACCAGTGAACAGATACAATGTTGATGGAGGGGGAGAGGGAGGGGGCAGGGAGGAATTGGTAAAAGGACACGAAAATCAACTACGCTGTACATTGATCAAATAAGGAAAAAAGAACAGGCATTCTAACACACTGCTCGTAGAGTTGATACTACATTTTTAAAGGCTACTTTGATAATATCAATTGAAAGTTTAAATATGAAATAAAGGGGGGTTCCAATCGGTCCAGGGTGCAGAACAGTGAAGTGGAATCATAACAGAATTTTTTCCCTGAGTTTGAGGAATTCCCTCCTTCAGAGCCTCATTGGGAGGCCCAGTTTCCTCACCACTACAGAAACAGAAATCTCAGTTATCCCTCAGCAGCCTCCTGTAATGCCGAGGTACAGGCCCCGTAACCCAGGCCAGCCAGTGGGATGCAGCCGCCCTGGACTCTGACGTGGGAGCCAGTGATGGGGAGAAGCTGGCCTGGTGGAGAAGCTGTTTTGTTGGGCAGCGGCAGCAGCAGCAGCAAGGATGTGGGCTTTCCAGGGCCAGCAGTGGCAGTGGGGTAATCTGTGGCACCAGCATCAAGTAGCTGTGGCACGGTGGCCGTGTCATTACCCAACTGGCCTTGCAGTTCTGACTTTACTCCAGATGTCCCTATTGTGGATCAGCTCCTAGGCTCGGTCTGCAGTGCTCCTGATGGTTGTATGAGCTGCCAAATATCATCTCGATAAATTCTGTTTACATCAGCCAGAGTGGTTTTCTGTGGGAACGCAGGGGCCTGTTTAGTGTAGGGAGTGCACAGAGGACAAAAGCCTTAAGTGCACAGAATCAGAACACGATGTGCTGAAAACAGCACACGCTGAAAACAGTGACGATGTTCTGATTCATTAGTAGGGAACACTGAGATCATTTTCTCTCCTATTCACACACTTCTTTCTATACTTCTTTTGATATGTACTCAGCTTGTTATGTGGCCAAGGTATTGTCACTACAATGAAAGACAGACAAGCCTGAGCTCAGGCCCACACTGACTCTCTCCTTTCTTGTGGGAGGTAGCTTGGTGTAGTCCCTCTGGGCGTCTCATTGCTTTCAAGTGTTTGGGCTTTGAGTAATCCTTGTGTCTCTGTCACCGAGAGGACCGTGACAGGTTTCCTTTGCTTGTAACTAAGAGTCTGGATTGACGTTGGGATGGTTACAGAACTCGAAGAGAAATAGACACCCCATAAAGATGGTGGACACCGAGAACAGTGTCCCAATTTCGCTGCCTCGGATGTAATAGCTGGACATGACTTTGGTTGCCTCTGGTGGGGGAAAGTTAAGAACTTCAAAGTTGTATGTGAGTCAAGCTCAGTTAGGGGGGGGTAAGTCAGAGCAGGTTTGGACACATAGGGAAAAGGCTGGCTGAGGGAACTGAGCCGCCAAGGGGCAGGACGTGGCAGGTACCTTTGGGAAACTGTGCCCAGCCCGTGACTTCCTCTACGCTGAGAACTGCACTCTTCTCACTGACCACAGGGTTGGTCCCTGGAAGAAGTGTTTAGATTCCATGACCTCTGTGGCTCCTGCTCCCACACCCAGCCCTAGCTAATTGGATTCCTGGACTCTGTGAAATCCTCAAATCCAGTGGTTTTCAAATCTGGCTGTATATTAGAATAATCTACGGAGCTTTCAAAAATCCTGATGCTCAGGCTGTAGCCTAAACAATTAAGTCAGAATCTCCAGCAGTGGGCGTCAGATAATTTCTACTATGCGGCCAACTTTGAGACACCTACCCCCGGCCCCCCACTTTATAATCCTTCCACTAATCCCCTTTCTGCTTAAGGTAGGTTTCTACTCATTGAAACCAAGAGATTCTGTCTAGGTTGGCCCAGCCACCTGCCTTTCACAGGAAGGACAAATGGTTCTCATTAAAGCCCCAAAGTTTCCCATGGGTTCCAGCTTCAGGTACAGGGGAGTCCCTGGGGCCTGTACAACCAGACCAAACTTGCTAAGCTAAGTTGTCAGTGCAGGGAGTCTTTGTTATAGTGCTTTTCTAGAGGAAATTAATAATCTTTTGCATTGACTCATGTTTTAGGAAAATCTATGATTGCCGTGAGCATTAAAAATTGCCTGTTTTGATTAACAAGGAGCAGGCCAGAGGCCCTCCTGGACCCTGGGCTTGGGAACCTCGGTCCTTCCACCTCACAGCTATGCAGTAGCTCAGAGTTTATGAAGGGCTTCAATTCTCTTTGTCTCAAATTGTCCCCATTCTCCCAATGAGAAAACTGAGGCTGAAATGGGTGAAAGGACTTGCCTGAAATCACACAATCATTAAGTAGCAAAACCAATACTGGTTCTCATCCCTCCAACTCCAGGGCCACTTCAGGATCAATCCTCATTGGATTGGATTCATTCCTTCAACAAATGTTGAGCAAAACCTGTGCCAGGTTTTCCGCTGGGTGCTGGAAACGTGAGGTGTCAGGACCAGCTCCCTCAAGTAGCTCACAGTCTGGGAGAGACAGATTCCTGCACCGGCCATTTCAGGACCAGGGAGAACTGTGGAAAACCCAAGGAGAACGGCCTGTGGGGAGCGGGGAGGGCCCTCACAGGAGCTCATGTGTGCCTGGATCCAGCAGTAGTTTGCCAGGGGGACAGGGCTAGAGAGCACGACAGGAGGGCGTGGGTGCACTGCGGCAGGTGGGTATGGCCTTGGCTCTCAAGAAACTCATCTCCAGGGCCGGCCCGGTGGAGCACTGGAGAGTGTGCCGCCCTGCTCCCGCCAAGGGTTCAGATCCCATGTGGAGACAGGTTCCCGCTCACTGGTTGAGCGCGGTGCAGGCGCGACACCAAGGGTTGCGATCCCGTTGCCGGTCAGTAAAAAAGACAAAAAGGAAAAAAGAAACTCATCTCCTGTTTCCTGGGTGGAGACAAGTGTGTAAAACAAACCCTAAAGGAAAAGGCTCAGGACAGAGTGCCAAGGGCTGATGTTGGAGGCCACATCCACTGGCTCACAGCTGGCAAATGTGTCCTGATCGATCATTAAGAGTCAGCTTTGCCCTCCCAGACCTGCATTTGGACATGGCCTCCACCTCTCATTGGCTGGTTGACCTTCAGCAAGTCACTTACCTGCTCTGAGCTGCAGTGGCTTCTTTGTAAAAAA
>NW_007730444.1:140225-142681 GCF_000696425.1 Galeopterus variegatus
GGGGGAAAGTTAAGAACTTCGAAGTTGTATGTGAGTCAAGCTCAGTTAGGAGGAGTTAAGTCAGAGCAGGATTGTACACATAGGGAAAAGGCTGGCTGAGGGAACTGAGCCGCCAAGGGGCAGGACGTGGCAGGTACCTTTGGGAAACTGTGCCCAGCCCGTGACTTCCTCTACGCTGAGAACTGCACTCTTCTCACTGACCACAGGGTTGGTCCCTGGAAGAAGTGTTTAGATTCCATGACCTCTGTGGCTCCTGCTCCCACACCCAGCCCTAGCTAATTGGATTCCTGGACTCTGTGAGATCCTCAAATCCAGTGGTTTTCAAATCCGGCTCTATATTAGAATAATCTAGGGAGCTTTCAAAAATCCTGATGCTCAGGCTGTAGCCTAAACAATTAAGTCAGAGTCTCCAGCAGTGGGCGTCAGATAATTTCTACTATGCGGCCAACTTTGAGACACCTACCCCCGGCCCCCCACTTTATAATCCTTCCATTAATCCCCTTTCTGCTTAAGGTAGGTTTCTACTCATAGAAACCAAGAGATTCTGTCTAGGTTGGCCCAGCCACCTGCCTTTCACAGGAAGGACAAATGGTTCTCATTAAAGCCCCAAAGTTTCCCCATGGGTTCCAGCTTCAGGTACAGGGGAGTCCCTGGGTCCTGTACAACCAGACCAAACTTGCTAAGCTAAGTTTGTACAACCAGACCAAACTGTACAGGGGAGTCCCTGGGTCCTGTACAACCAGACCAAACTTGCTAAGCTAAGTTGTCAGTGCAGGGAGTCTTTGTTATAGTGTTTTTCTAGAGGAAATTAATAATCTTTTGCATTGACTCATGTTTTAGGAAAATCTATGATTGCCGTGAGCATTAAAAATTGCCTGTTTTGCTTAACAAGGAGCAGGCCAGAGGCCCTCCCTGGACCCTGGGCTTGGGAACCTCGGTCCTTCCACCTCACAGCTATGCAGCAGCTCAGAGTTTATGAAGTGCTTCAATTCTCTTTGTCTCAAATTGTCCCCATTCTCCCAATGAGAAAACTAAGGCTGAAATGGGTGAAAGGACTTGCCTGAAATCACACAATCATTAAGTAGCAAAACTAATACTGGTTCTCATCCCTCCAACTCCAGGGCCACTTCAGGATCAATCCTCATTGGATTGGATTCATTCCTTCAACAAATGCTGAGCAAAACCTGTGCCAGGTTCTCCGCTGGGCGCTGGAAACCTGAGGTGTCAGGACCAGCTCCCTCAAGGAGCTCACAGTCTGGGAGAGACAGATTCCTGCACCGGCCATTTCAGGACCAGGGAGAACTGTGGAAAACCCAAGGAGAACGGCCTGTGGGGAGCAGGGAGGGCCCTCACAGGAGCTCATGTGTGCCTGGAGCCAGCAGGAGTTTGCCAGGGGGACAGGGCTGGAGAGCATGAGAGGAGGGGGTGGGTGCACTGGGGCAGGTGGGTATAGCCCTGGCCGTCAAGAAACTCATCTCCTGTTTCCTGGGTGGAGACAAGTGTGTACAACAAACGCTAAAGGAAAAGGCTCAGGACAAAGTGCCAAGGGGTGATGTTGGAAGCCACATCCACTGACTCGCAGCTGGCAAATGTGTCCCAACAGTTAAGAGTCAGCTTTGCCCTCCCAGACCTGCATTTGGACATGGCCTCCACCTCTCACTGGCTGGATGACCTTCAGCAAGTCACTTACCTGCTCTGAGCTGCAGTGGCTTCTTTGTAAAAAAGAAAGAATGACGTCAGGTTCATGCTGGTGTTGAGAGGATTAAATTAGATAACACATGTGAAGCTTCTAGCCCTGTGCTTAGCATGTTTGATAAGTGTTAGCTATGACGGATGAGGAAGAGGAGGCGGCAGATGTGGGAGGGGGATGCGGTGGGGAGAGCTGACCTGGAAGAGTTCCCCGACAGCCTGAAACTTGAGCTGGAAATAGTGTGAAGGGTTGTCTGGGCAGAGATGGGAGGGGAGAGGTGCCTGCAGCAGAAAGAAAGCAAAGGTTGGGAGAGAGGCCTTGGCCTCTTCAGGTGGGCCAGGCGTTTCCTTCGCTGGTTTCAGCTACATACATACAAGTATGTCTTCACGGAGCCATGTGTTAGCACGTTGTCAGTCACTTGGTTCTCATATAAGCCCACGCACTGGAAATCTGTGCCATTGTACAGAGGGAGGCACGAGGGGTCCCATATCTCCAGGGCATCATGCAGTGAGTCTGTCCCCCTGCGTCCAGGTGCATGCTTTGCCTGGGGTGCCATGGCGGCTTCCTCTTGATGTCACAAACCTTGTCAGCTGGGCTTGGCTTCTTCTGCCCAGGCTTGCTCCTCACCTTCCTTCCTGCTGCTTGGCTTTGATCTTGTTTGTTTCCCGCTTCCTCTGGCCTCCTGGCCTTGTGGGTGGGTGTGGCCAGGATGAGCCTTGCAGGCACCACAAGAAGAAGCTTTACATCAAGAAGCTCCGACAAGCCC
>NW_007730444.1:142691-145896 GCF_000696425.1 Galeopterus variegatus
GGAAAAGGCTCAGGACAGAGTGCCAAGGGCTGATGTTGGAGGCCACATCCACTGGCTCACAGCTGGCAAATGTGTCCTGATCGATCATTAAGAGTCAGCTTTGCCCTCCCAGACCTGCATTTGGACATGGCCTCCACCTCTCATTGGCTGGTTGACCTTCAGCAAGTCACTTACCTGCTCTGAGCTGCAGTGGCTTCTTTGTAAAAAAGAAATAATGATGTCAGTTTCATGCTGGTGTTGGGAGGATTAAATTAGATAACACATGTGAAGCTTCTAGCCCTGTGCTTGGCATGTTTGATAAGTGTTAGCTATGACGGATGAGGAAGAGGAGGCGGCAGATATGGGAGGGGGATGTGGTAGGAGAGCTGACCTTGGAACAGTTCCCCGACAGCCTGATACTTGAGCTGGAAATAGTGTGAAGGGTTGTCTGGGCAGAGATGGGACGGGAGAGGTGCCTGCAGCAGAAAGAAAGCAAAGGTTGGGAGGGAGGCCTTGGCCTCTTCAGGTGGGCCAGGCATTTACATCACTATTTTTAGCTACATACATACAGGTATGTCTTCATGGAGCCATGTGTTAGCACGTTGTCAGTCACTTGGTTCTCATATAAGCCCATGCACTGGAAATCTTTGCCATTGTACAGAGGGAGGCACTGGGGGTCCCATATCTCCAGGGCATCAGGCAGTGAGTCTGTCCCCCTGAGCCCAGGTGCAACCTCTGCCCGGGTTACCATGACAGTTTCCTCTTGATGTAACAAACCTTGTCAGCTGGGCTTGGCTTCTTCTGCTTGGGCTTGCTCCTCACCTTCCTTCCTGTCACTTGGCTTTGATCTTGTTTGTTTCCTGCTTTCTCTGGCCTCCTGGCCTTGTGGGTGGGGTGTGGCCAGGACAAGCCTTGCAGGCACCACGAGAAAAGCTTTCCATCAAGAAGCTGAGACAAGACCCTGGGCTGTCCTGGAAGGCTGTGTGTTTGTGGTTCTGGCCTTGGATGGCACTGATGGTTTACCCATCTCTCACCACTGGGGGGGATGTCCTTTGTTCAACTCAGGTTCCCCAGGTTTGGACTCGCCCAGAGAAAATGTACATTTGTCCTGCATTTGCCCACTCTTAGTGTTCTGTGTGAGTGTGGAAGGGCCTGACTTGTGAATGTGTCTTATCAGATCATCCCAGCATCCCCCAGGCCATGCGTGCACCCCTCCAGCAGTTGAGCTGCGCAGAGGCTATGTGCACATGCCCATGAGCAATGGGAGGCTGCCACTCAGTTGGCCTCCAAGGTTCTAATGCAGACTCAGCCAAGATCCAAAAAGCTGCACATGGCATGGCCCTGGGTCCTCCCACAACTCAGAGGTAGGTGTATTGTGCCCACATTGCAAATGAAGAAGCTGGGCTCAGAAAGGCCAGTGGCTTTCCAGGTATCACATGGCCAGTGAGAGGCTGAACCTGGTGCTCTCCTTTCTCCAGTACATCTGGCTCCAAGTCTAGAGCTTGAACCACTAAATCACCAGAGGGTGGACAGGAAACTCAAATGGATCAACATGGTTAATTCTCCCCCGACTTCACCTTTCTAAGAGTCCTGATCAGGAGAAGACGGAAGCCAGATGAGATGCAGGGAGAATCACCTGGGGTGACTCAGATAGGTAGAGTGGCAGGGCAGTGGCCCATTCACAGGAACTTGGGACACAGTCTTGCAAACAGACCTCAGGTAGAACTACAAGAGCCCGAGCCTAGATTTCCAAAATGACACTTTGGGAAATTCCATAAACTACATTATGTTCATATCAAAGTAAAGCAAATGCACAGAGGAAAACTGGCCCACATTTCCACTACCCCAACACACCAGGCTTAATTTTCCATGTTTCTCTCTAGCTCTTCTTCATTCACACTGAAGAATTCTATGGCTGTAATCACAGTTTAGACACAGCTGTCCATTTAGGGCATATGATTTTTTTTTTTTTTTTTTTTTTTATGGCAAGTGTATGGCTAAGCTCTGTAGGAGACTTTTTTTACTTTTAATTGGGAGTAAATAGTAGATCACCACAGGCCAATGCTCCCACTGCAGGACTTGGAAAAAGCTAAATAAATTACAAAAATTCTACTTTGAAAGGCATCGAAGAGCTGTGGAAGCAATGAGGCTTAGATTAGATTGAATTCTAGTGTTGGGAGACCCTGAGGTGTCCTGACCATCTCCAGCCATTGCTTATTTTTGAGGGCTGAGGATAGGGCTTCTCTGTAAGGGGAAAGAGAAACCAGCAAATATTTGAGTGGTCACATAAGAGAGAGTGCCAAGGAAACGTGAGGGGATTCAGATGCATAGCCTGCTTTTCCTGGGGCACATTTGCTAAGTTCTAGTGCTGTTCAGGAAGCTGGGGAGCTGGAAGGAAATCTTCTAGAGGGCAGAATTTAGCTTAGGGAACAACAGACCTAACACGGAGGAGACATACCTCAAGCACACTGCCAGTGTCCCTGCTCCAGCCATTTGCCAGGTTTTAAAGCTACTTGAGTAGAAGTGGGAGAGCTAGGCTGGAACCTCTGAAGGACAGAGCTGGCTGTCTTGTCGTCTTTCAGAGCTGAGGAGACAAAGTCCCACCTTGTGGTCAATAAAAAGACTATGAGGGAATTATCTGGGAACAGGGACACCCCGGAGATAGGTTGAGTATGACTAAAACTGCAACCCAGACAGCCCTTTCCTGCTCAAATTCTGATTGGATTGAGGGGAAAATCCCCTCATACTATTTGTTAATAGGGAGTTTTGTATTTAGCTTTTTTCCCTTAAGCATGATTATTTTTAGAAGGTGAGGAGGCAACATCCCTAGAGAGAATAACGTCACCTAGATCCTCCTTGATTTTTTCCCCTTTTTGTCTTTTTTACTGACCGGTAACGGGATCACAACCCTCGGTGTCGTGTCCGCACCAGGGACCGGCAACAGGATCACAACCCTCGGTGTTGCGCCCGCACCACGCTCAACCAGTGAGCAGGAACCGGTCTCCACATGGGATCCGAACCCTCGGCGGGAGCGCCACCAGCCTCCCAGGCGGCGCACTCCCCAGTGCACCACCGGGCCAGCCCAATCCTCCTTGATTGTGATACACAATGTCCAGCATTCCATTCAAATTACTAGACATGAAAAGAGTCAAGAAAATATGACACGTAATGAAGAGAAAAGTCAGGCAAATGATGCAGAACCAGAGTGGATGCAGATATTGAAGTT
>NW_007730444.1:146075-148997 GCF_000696425.1 Galeopterus variegatus
AAGAAAATATGACACGTAATGAAGAGAAAAGTCAGGCAAATGATGCAGAACCAGAGTGGATGCAGATATTGAAGTTAGCAGACAGGGAATTTAAAATAATAATGATTAATATGTCAAATAAAATAGAGGGAAATGTAGGCAGAACAATAAATGGTAGATTTTCAATAGGAAATTAGAATCTTTGAAGAAAAAGAACCAAATTAATATTCTACAAGTGGAAATTAAGAACTTCATGGAAGGGTTAATAGCAGGTTAGATACAGCAGGGCACGAGAAAAGTGAACTCAGAGATAAGACAATAAAAAATACATGAATTGAAGCATAGAAAGAAGAATGGATAAAACAAAACAGAAGATGAGAAGACAAATGGACATTGTCAAAAGGTCTAACATACATGTAATTATAGCCCCAGGAAAAGAGGAGAGAGAGAAAGGGAGAGTAGCAATACTCAGACTAGGGTCAAGAATGTCCTGATGACAATAAAAGAAGCCAACCCACAGGTTCAAGACACTCAACTGATTCCAGACAGGACAGATACAAAGAAAAACACATTCTAGACAAGGCATAGTCAAACTGCTGAGAAACAAACACAAAGAAAAAATCTTAATCGCAACTGCAGATGGAGGTGGGGCAGAGAAACACATCATCTTCAAAACACTTTGGTAAATTTGGGTGGCAGAGCGAGGGACACTGAGGAGCACAAGAGCATCCTGTGCTGACCACCAAGACACAAAAATGCACCACACGTGGTCCTTTTCAAAGGAACTCACAGGCTAGGATGATGTTTTTGTTTGTTTTGTGTTGCTAAAACAGAAACACCTGAGACTTAGTAATTTATAAAGGAAAGAGGTTTATTTGGCTTATGATTCTGGGACAGCTGCATCTGGGACGGGACTCAGGATGCTTCTACTCATGGCGGAAAGTGGCAGCAGCCGGTGGGTACAAGCAGATCACAAGGCAAGAGGAAGCAAGAGAGAGAGAGAAGGTCCCAGGGTCCTATAAACAACAAGCTCTCACGGGAACTAATAGAGCAAGAACTCACTCATTAATCCCCCCTCCCCCAGGGAGAGCATTAATCCATTCATGAGGGATCCGCCCCCATGACTCAATCAGTTTTCAACACTGCTACATTGGGAGATCAGATTTCCACATGAGTTTTGGGGGGACAACACATCCAAACTCCATCATTCCACGCCTGGCCCCCCAAAACTCATGTCACTCTCAGATACAAATACAATCATTCTATTTCAACAGTCCCAAAAGTCTTAGCTTGCTCCAGCACCAACTTAAAAGGCCAAAGTCTCATCTGAGACCAAAAGCAAAAGTCCTTCCTGCTGTGAACATGAAAAACAAAACCAAATTTATCTACTGCCAGGATACAATGGTGGAACAGGCATTGGGTATACATTCCCATTCCAAAAGGGAGGAATAGGCCAGAAGACAGGAAAAACAGGTCCCAAACAAGTCCAAAACCCAGCAGGGCAGGCATTAAGTCTTAAAGCTCCAAAATAATGTTCTTTGACTCCAAGTCCTGCATCCTGGGCACAATTGGGCATCTGGTCCCCCAAAGCATCGGGCAGCCTTGTTCCCACAGAACTACCAGGCACAGCCCAGTGGGCCACGCTGGTGTCTGTGGCTTTTCCAGGCCTGTGTTGCATGTTACCAGTGGCCCCAATGTTCTGGGGTCCTGGCGGCAGCTCTGCTGCATTGGCTCTACTAGACATTTCCCTTGTGGGGGCTCTCTGTGGGAGCTCTGACCCCACTTTCCTGCTTGGCATTGCTCTAGTAGATGGCCTCTGCAGTGTCTCTGCCCCAGCAGCAGGTCTCTGCCTGGTCCCACAGGCTCTTCCATACATCTTCTGGAATCTGGGTGGAGGCTGCCACGCCCCCACTACTCTCACATCCTGCGTGCCTGCAGACTTAACACAACGTGGACGACACCGAGGTTTCGGGCTTCTATTCTCCAGGGCTGCTGCACAAACCACACTTGTGACCACTCCAGCTGGAGTAGCTGGGATGCAAGGAGCATGTTCCTGAGGGCAGCTGTGCCCCACGTCTGTCCTCTGCAACAACTCAGTCCTTCTATGCCTCAGGGTCTGTGATGGGTGGGGCACCCTTCCAGACTTCTGAAATGCCTGCAGGGCTTTCCTCTCATTTTCTCTGCTATTAGCATCTGGCTGCCTCACCTCCAAGATAACTTCTTTAGCAAGATTTTATCTGCTTTTTCCCCATTGTCCTCGATATTAGCATCTGCCTGCCTCACTGCCAAACTAAGTTCTTTAGCAACTAGTTTATCTGCCTCACACTTGCATTGTTCGCCAGCTCTCCACTTCTTTACCTCATGGCCAGGCTGCAAATTTTCCAAATCTTTATTCTCTGATTCCCTTTTAAATTCAGGCTTTACATCATGATTCTGCTGCCATAACTCAGAGTAAGCTCTTAAAAGCAACAATGCCTCTTCCTTAAGGCTTTGCAGCTTGGAAATTTCTTTGGCCAAATACTCTGGTTCACAACTCTTAAGTTCCAACTTACACAAAGTCCAAGGGCATGGACACAATACAGCCAGGTTCCTTGCTATGGTGTAGCAAGGGTTATCTTTAGCCCAATTCCCAATAAGTTCCTCACTTCTCTCTGAGACCTCATCATCCGCATGGCCTTTAATGTCCACATTTCTATCAGCATCTGCTCACCACCACAGAAGTATCTAAGACATTCCAAACTTTCCCTCGTTTTTTTCTCTTCTTCTAAGTCCTCCAAATTCCTCCAACCTTTGCCCATTACCCAGTTCCAAAGCTGCATCCACATTTTCAGGTGTCTGTTTAGCAACACCCCACTCCTTGGTACCAATTTTCTGTTTTAGTCCGTTTTGTGTTGCTATAACAGAATACCTGATACTGGGTAATTTATAAGGAAAAGCGGTTTA
>NW_007730444.1:149791-151147 GCF_000696425.1 Galeopterus variegatus
TTAAGCACCTACCTCACACCGGCCAGCACCGAACTAGGGACTGAAAGCTGAGGAGTAAACGAGTCCCAAGCCTGCCCTTGGAAAAGGAAGATTCTTCATGAGAGACATTTGAGGGCCAACCATTAGAAATGGCTCTTGAGCCAATGTGCTGTAATGCTATTTCTTTTTCTTCCCCTAATGGGGTTAGCTTTAGAAGTGTGTTTGGCAAGCACTTTTAATGACCTGGACTGCATCTCAGCACATGCTCATTATTAGTGTAAAAGAACATTGGAACTGAGACTATCCAAAATGCATGAAATAATTTGGAGGTAAATATAATCTCAAAATTGTATGCCTAATCTCAAATGCCAGTTTTCCACGTTTAAATTCTGGCAAGTTAGAGCGACAATGGGGACTTAGGCCAAACAAACCAAAAGCAAGCCCAAACTAAAAAGAAAAAAAAATGTGTGATCTAGTTTGGATGTTTTTGTCCTCCCAGAACTCATGTGGAAATTTGATCCCCAATGTGGCAGATTTGGAAATTGATTGAGTCATGGGGGCGGATCCCTTATGAAGGGATTAATGCTCTCTCTGGGGGATGGGGAGTAACGACTCAGTTCACCCTCTATTAGTTCCTGCAGGAGCTTGTTGTTTAAAAGACCCTGGCACCTCCACTCTCTCTCTTGCTTCCTCTTGCCGTGTGATCTGCTTGTACCTGCTGGCTGCCTGCTGCTTTCCACCAGGAGTAGAAGCAGCCTGAAGCACATGCAAGATACAGCTGTCCCAGAATCCTAAGGCAAATAAACCTCTTTTCTTTATAAATTACCCAGTCGCAGGTATTCTGTAATAGCAACACAATACGAACTAATACAGAAAATTGGTACCAGGTGTGGGGTGTTGCTATACACACACCCTAAAATGTGGATGCCGCTTTGGAACTGGGTGTTAGGTAAAGGATGGAGGAGTTTGGAGGACTTAGAAGAAGACAAAAAGATGAGGGAAAGCTTGGAACATTTTAGACATTGGTTAAATGGTTGTGATCAGAATGCTGATAGTAATGTGGACAGTAAAATCCATGTGGATGATGAGGTCTCAGATAGAAATGAGGAACTTATCGGGAATTGGACAAAAGATAACATTTGCTATACCGTAGCAAGGATTTTGGCAGTATTGGGTCCATGCCCTCGGACTTTGTGGAAGGTGGGACTTAAGAGTTGTGAACCAGAATGTTTGGCAGACAAAATTTCTACACAGCAAAGCATTAAGGAAGCTGCATGGTTACTTTTAACAGCCTTCTCTGAGTTATGGTGGCAAAAGCATGACATAAAGCCAGAATTTAAAAGGGAAGCAGAACACAAAGATTTGGAAAATTTGTAG
>NW_007730444.1:152036-152846 GCF_000696425.1 Galeopterus variegatus
TGGAAGGGTCCCCCTCTGGAGTCTTCAAGGGCAGGACTGTGTCTGGCTCCTCCTTCACCACTCAGAAGTTAGCCCAGCTTAAGACAGACATGTAGGAAAGGTTTGCTGTTGAACCCTTTTGCATGAGTGAAATGTGGAGGTTAAAGAAAAGCGAGAAGGGCTCCAGCAGTCTAGGACAAATGGCTGAAAGACCTTTATTTCTGTCTTTGTGACCCTTTCGCAGTGAATTGGCACCCCAAATGCTGGGGGTTATGATGAAGGCATTAAGACAACCCAGAGAGAGAATTCCAACTTGTGCACATGTCTGGCCTGCTAGCCAAGCAATGCTGTGCTGTGCCAGTAAGAATCCCAGCTGGGCCTGGGCCGGCAAGAAGAGCAGGGCCAGGCATTTCCCACCTGGCTAAACCTTTGGATGAAGATTTACTCCATTTCTGGACAATGGCTGTACGATTCCATAATGCCCTCGCCCCCCCCTTTTTAATGTGTTAATGCTTTATTGGGAGCATACAACCCCAGGACTGTACGAATGAGAAAGAAGATAAGTGAGACAGGGAAGGAGGGTGAATCAATGCCACGGGAGCAAATAAACAGAGCCACGTATACAGATTTTTAATTTGTAAAGGGAGCATTCATCAAGTGTCCTCTATCATCTCCCTGTCTTAGCCAAATATGGAATTAGAATTGTTTGCAGGGGTTGCAAACCAAAAGTCTGCAGGTGACATCCACAAATAATTTTTTAAGTTTGAGCACTATTATGGACTGACTTGTGTCCCCAAAAGTTTAATACGTTGAAGGCTCAGTCCCCACTGT
>NW_007730444.1:152973-154108 GCF_000696425.1 Galeopterus variegatus
GTTGAAGGCTCAGTCCCCACTGTGACAGTGTTAAGAGGGTGGGAAGCCCTATTATGGTAATTGAAAGGTGGGGCCTAGAAGGGGTGATTAGATTGCAGGACGATGCCACAGTGAATGGTGGTCAGGGGCATGGTTCTGAGGGCTTTACCAGGAGAGCACGTGAAGAGACTCTCTCTCTGCTCTGCCATTTTCTGCCATGTGAGACCTCTACATTGCTGTAAAGCCACCAGCAGAGAGAACACTCACCAGATGTGCTCCCTGGACTTTGGACTTCCCAGCCGTGAAACTGTAAACAATAAGGGTCATTTTCTTATAAATTACCCAGTTCCTGTATTTTGTATTTTGTGTTACGTAACAGAAACAGACTGATACAAATGCTTTGCTCTCTAGCCACAGGCCCCACCACTCCCTATTGTCAGACTCAGCTGTTTCACATATTATGTTACTGGCTCAGCTTTGTAGCCATTCGAATTTGCAACTCTTGGTCCAGAAGCCCAAACTCATTCATTAAACATGTTCTGAGTTCCCATTGTGCTGGGAGAGGGATTGAGGGTTAGAAGGAAGATTCAAAGATTAATAAGTGAATTATATCAAACATTTAAGGGAAAAATAACACCAATTTTACACGAACTCTTTCAGAAAATAGGGGAAGAGGGAATACACCTCAACCCATTTAATAAGGTTAGCACTACCTTATTACCAAAATCAAACAAGGACTACCAGAAGAGGAAGTTGCAGTCTAATTTTCCTCATGGATATAGACACAAAAAACCTTAATGAGATATTATGAAATGAAATCCAGCAATATGTGAAAAGGACAATACATCTATGACCAAGTGGGAGTGATCACAAAATTCACAGTAGGATTAACATTTGAAATCCATCGATGTAATCGACCTCAATGACATCAATCATACACTCATTTCATTAGACACAAAAGAAGCATTTGACAGAATTCAACAACCATTTTCAATAAAAAGTCTCAGCGAACTAGGAATAGAAAGGAACTCTTCAATCTGATACAAATCATCGACATAAACTGACAGCAAACATGCTCAGTGAATGCTGAGGAACAGCTGGCTTGTTCCTAGTTCTGGGACGTTAAGAATAAAGTTGCAATAAACATTGGAGTACA
>NW_007730444.1:155802-157021 GCF_000696425.1 Galeopterus variegatus
GCCTTGTTGGTGGTGACAGTGACATAGAGGTGTCACATGGTGGATGGCAGAGCAGAGAGAGTAACCTCCTCATTCACTCTCCTCTTAAAGCCACCAGAACCACTCCCATTATGCAAGAATGGGTCAATCCATTCATGAGAGTACAGTCCTCACAATCCAATCACCTCTCCAAGTCCCCACCTTTCAACTAGCATAGTAGGATTTCCCACTCTCAACAGTTACAGTGGGGTTCATGTTTTGGGCGACATTTGATCCAAGGCAGTCACATTTGTATAGGCTCTCTAGGTTGTCTGTTCTGTCCCACTGATCTACGTGTCTGTTCCTCTGCCAATATCACAGAGTCTTGATTTCTGTAGCTACGTAATAAGTCTTCAAAACTGGGTGGATTGATTCCTTCTACTTAACGCTTCCTTTTCAAAACTGTTGTAGCTATTCTAGTTCCTTTCCCTTTCCATATGAATTTTAGAATAATCTTGTCTATATCTACATATTGTCAGTATCTTGCTGCGATTTTGAAGGAATTGCATTAAATATTGTATATCAGTGTAGAAAGAATTGACATAACTACTGTGCTGTGTCTTCCACTCCACGAAAGAGGAATTTCTCTTTATTTACTTACTTCTCCTTTGATTTCCTTCATCAGTATTGTTNCGAAAGAGGAATTTCTCTTTATTTACTTACTTCTCCTTTGATTTCCTTCATCAGTATTGTTTAGTTTTCAGCACACAATTTCTGTACATGTTTTATTTACAGCTAAGTATTTCATCTTTGAGCGATTTCAAATGATACTGTATTTTTAATTTTGATGTCCACATGTTCTTTGCTAGTATATAGAAATAAAATAGACTTCTGTATGTTTATTTTGTATGCTGTGATCTTGGTGAACTCACTTATTAGTTCTAGGGGGGTTTGTTGATTCTTTGAGATCTTCTACATAGAATATTACATCATTGGCAAATGAGAACAGTTTTATTTCTGCCTTTTAAATCAGGTTGCCTTTTGTTTCCTCTTCTTGCCTAATTGCACTGGCTACAACTCCCAGCACTGTTTTCAATAACAATTGTGAGAGTGGACATCCTTACCTTGTTCCTGATTTTAGGGGAACAGCATCCAATCTTCCATCATTAAGTATAAGGTCAGCTATAGGTTTTTTGTAGATGCTCCTAGTCAAGTTGAGGAATTTCCCCTCTATTCCTGTTTTCTGAGAGTTTTTATCATG
>NW_007730444.1:158007-163423 GCF_000696425.1 Galeopterus variegatus
GAATTCTTTTTATTTATTGCTAAATTCTACTTACTAGTATTTGGTTAAGGATTTTTTTTTTATCTATGTGTGAGTATGTATGAGGGATAAAGTCCTGTAGTTTTTAGTTTGTTTGTTTATTGTATTATTTTTCTCTGGTGTTAGTGTCAGGATAATTCTGTGTTCATAAAATGAATTGGAAAGTATTTCTTCTTCTATTTTCTGGAAAGTATTATGTAGAATTAATTCTTCTTTAAACATTTGGTAGAATTTTTCAGTAAAACCATCTGGTCCTGGAGACTTCTTTTTTGGAGTTTAAATTATGGGTTGCATTTCATTAATAGTTTTAGGGCTCTTCAAGTGATCTATTTCACATTGGGTAAGGTGTGATCATATGAGTTTTTCAGAAATTGGTTCATTTAACCTAATGTGTTAAATTTATGTGTATAGAGTTGCTCACAGTATTTCCTTATTATTCTTTAGATTTCTGCAGGGTCTGTAGTGATAGTCCCTGTTTCATTCCAGATATTGGTAATTTGTATGTTCTTTATTTTCTTTTTTTTATTTTTATTTTTGCATTGTGTATACATGACTTACACAGTCTGTTGAAGTTTTTATTTACCAGATAGAGTGAAGTACTTCTCAAATCTGATCTCATCTTAGGTTTGTTGACCTTCTTCCATTTATAGTACAATTGTCTTAAATATTTCCTCCATATATATTTAAACCACATCACACAGTGTTATAATATTTGTTTCAACAAAAACATAATTTAGAAAACTCAAGAGGAAAAGTAAAAGTTATGGCATTTTTTCACATTTTTGCTTTCCTTCCTGATGTTTTAAGATTCCTTGTTTTATCATTCATTTCCTTTTGGTTTAGAAAACTTCTTTTAGCCATTCTTTAAGACAGGTCTCCTGGCAACGAGTTCTCTGAGCTTTCATTTATCTGATAATGTACTGGTTTTCCCTTAGTTTCTAAAGAATNAAAGTAAAAGTTATGGCATTTTTTCACATTTTTGCTTTCCTTCCTGATGTTTTAAGATTCCTTGTTTTATCATTCATTTCCTTTTGGTTTAGAAAACTTCTTTTAGCCATTCTTTAAGACAGGTCTCCTGGCAACGAGTTCTCTGAGCTTTCATTTATTTGATAATGTGTTGGTTTTCCCTTAGTTTCCAAAGAATATTTTCTCTGGGTATAGATTCTGAATTTTTTCTTTTCTTCTTATATAAATGTCATGGCTCTTTCTTCTGACCTCCATGGTTGTGATGAGAAACCTGTAGTTCAAAGCCATCAGGGCCTGTCTGTCTCCTACAGGTGAGGTGTCGTTTCTCTCTTGCTTCTTTCAGGATTCTTTTCTTTGTCTTTTGTTTTTGGAAGTTTGACTACGTGTCTTGGTGTGGATTTCCTTAGGTTGATCCCACCTGGAGGTTGCTAAGCTTCTTGAATCTATAGGTTTGCGTCTCTTGACAAATTTGGGAAGTTTTCAGTTGTCATTTCAGCTCTACTCTCTTTCCCTCTCCTTCCAAGACTCCAATGTGTTGAATGTTAGAGCCTGTGTCATAGTCTCATGGGTCCCTAAGTCTCTGTTCACATTTGTTTTAAGGGGGTTCTCTCTCTGCTGTTCATACTGAGTAATCTCTGTCGTTCTGTCTTCCTGTTCACAAACTGTTTCCTTTTTACATCTTCTGTTTCTTTGTTGAGGATTTCTCTTTTCTCATTTGTTTTGAGGTGATTCATAGTTGCTTGTCGAAGCAATTTTTATCATGGCTGCTTTGAAATCTTTATCAGATAATCTAATATCTCTGTCATTTTAGGGTGGATATCTAATTATTATCTTTTTCCATTCAGTTTGAGACGTTTCTGGTCATCAGTATGATGAGTGATTTTCTCTTGAAACCTGTACATATTATACATGAGACTCTAGATCTTACTCACACCTTCTGTTTTAGCTGGCGTTCTCTGACAGTGCTCTGACAGCGACGTGGAGGCCACTGCCTCATGACCGCCCAGTGGAGGGAGAACTCTGAGTTTCCCACTCAGCCTTTGCTGACACCTGAGTGGGGGGTCCTCATTACTTCCGGGTAGGGGTGGCAGTTCCAGCTCCTCAGTAAACCTCCACCAGTAACTCCCTGATTGGGCCATGCTGAAAGCCCTGACTCTCTGCTAGGCCTCTTTGGGAACCACCTTAGTGAGGAGAAGAAGGTGTACCTTGTTAGTGCCAGGTAGGGGTGGAAGTCCACACTGCCCAGGTGTCTCCACTGACAGCAAGGGAGAGGGGCCTCATTACCAGTTGGTGGGGATGAAAGTCCTGGCTCACTACTCAGCCTTCTCTGATACCCGCCTAGTGGGGAGGTTGGGGCACCTTCTTACTGCCTGACATGGGTGTGGGTGGGGCCACATTTTTTTCTATGTCACTTAGCTAAAGTAGAGCAGTTATTATCTAAAAGGTTTCTATCTATGCTGCCCCTGTCCTAGTCTTTTGGCCACAGAGACATTTGTTGGGACAATTCTTGTCTGTGCCTGTTGGAATTTCCAGATGCCAGTTTCTTCTGCAATGATATACTGGGCAAAAGGCAAAGCCAGGGTGTCTCCCACTCTGTTGTCCCTCGGGTCCCGAGGTCTCTGATCGGCTTGCTTTCCTCTGTCCACCTTTTAAAGTTTTCTTATACTTGTATTTAGTAGGAGGGATAGGGAAAGTATGTCTACTCCATCTTCCCAGAAACAGATCTCTCTCTGTGCTGTTTTTGCAACTTCCTTAGAGTCTATAGTTATTTCAAAACAAAAAGTTCACAAAAATTTCTAATATTGGTGTCTCACTAATTTACTCAAGTATCAGAATACAAGAAAGATATTTATTCCAAGAGAGGAAAGCTGTCCATCGATTTGTGTCAGGGTGTGACAAATGCCAAGAGGTGGAGGGGTCCCAGGACAGCCCTCGGAGGCAGAGCCGGCGTGGGGTTCTTGTCACCAGGAGTGGGTTTATCAAGGCAGTGGGACCATGAACAGCATCGGCAGCACCCGGTGGGGGGTCAGGGGGCGCTGGGCAGGCAGCCTGGGGCACCCAAGTGCGGGGATATCTCTAGGGATTACTTTTCAAATAAAAGGGCATCATGACTGTTAACATCCTGTGTTAAAAGCTGAGTTTCATCCTGAGGCACTCTCAAGCCCAGGAGGCACACGACTGTAGACGGTTAGAGCCAGAAGGGTCCACGCGGGACCATCTCCCCGGCCCTCCTCTGCAGCTGGAAGCCAGGACGTGGCCACACAGCTGGAGCAGGAGGGATGCAAGCCAGGCCGAGGCAGGCTGGCCGGCTGCACGGGAGGCTGGGCTGAAGGGAAGGCCCGAGGGGCCAGCCCAGCTGGCCAGGGACCCCAGGCTAGAGGAGAGGGAAGCATCTGGAAAGCATCACTCACTTTGACCAATCAATGTTTAAAGGCCAAACAAAGCCACAAGGAGCACAGCCTGGGTTTTTTTTCTTTTCCCTTTTTAACTTCCAAGTAAAACAGCCCATCTGGGTGTTTCATTTTAGCTCAGAATCATTTGCTGGGGAGGGTGTGAGCCTCTTATGATGGAAGGACATATTTACCCGCCTTTAAGTCCCAGAAAGTAGGATGATTTTATGAAAACAGAAATTCACATCTGCTTAAGGAAAACAAATATTTTCATATTTCGATTTTTATTCTGTTCCTGAACTAGGCCCCCGAGGTGAGTGCTGGGGACTTAGATGAAACCAAGCTCCTGCCCCAAGTTGTCCACTGTCTTGTGGAAAACATGAAACAGGAAAACCAGAGGCAAAGAGGTCCCACCTCTCACAGGGGCCAAATCAATGTGGGGACCACCCCTCTTTCTTGAAGCAATCCCTTCCTTCCTTGGGTCCCTTTCTGACTCCCCATCCCCTGGGTTTCCTCCTGCCCCGCTGGTCACAGCTTCCACCTGCCCTTTCCGTGTTGGGTTCCTGGATGCTTGGTGCTGGGTCCCTCTCCTGCTCCGCTCTCTGTCCTGGCTAAACTCTTCCTCCCCTGTGGCTTCAATCACTGTCTCTTTGCCACATGCACCCGAATTCACAGTCCAAGCCAACCCTTTCATCTGAACCAGACGCACACACATCCTGCATCACCTCCTGGACGTCTCAGGGTTCTCAGAACTCAGCCTGTTCAAAACCGCACGCATTCTGTTATGGGCTGGATCATGTCCCCCCAAAGCCATATCTTGAAGTCCTAATCCCCAGACTGTGACTATACTTGGAGATAAGGTCTTTAAGGAGGTTGCTAAGGTAAAATGGTATCTTAGGGTGGACCCTAATAGCAACATGACTGGTGTCCATATAAGAAGAGATTAGAACACAAACACACACAGAGGCACAACTACGTGAGGACACAGGGAGAAGATGGCATCTACAAGCCTAGGAGAGAGGCCTCAGATGAAATCATCCCTGCTGACACCTGGATCTTGGACTTCTGGCCTCCAGAACCATGAGGGAATAAATCTCTGTTGTTTAAGCTGCCCAGTCGGTGACATTTTGTTTGCAGCCTGAGCAAACTAATACCCATACCTTCACCCCAAACCTGTCTTACCTCCTGCGTTTCCTGCCTCTGTGAATGACACCACCACCTAGTCAGCTGCCCAAGCCAGAAAGACGTCGAGATTCCTGCTACCTCCTCCACTCTCTTACCACCCACGGTCATCCATGCCACATCCAGGCAACTGTGCTTCCTACATTGCTCTTAAATCCATTCACTTCCTTCCATCCCAAAAGCTCCCCACCCCTACCCCAAGGCTGACTGACCACCCAACAGGCAGAACTGCCAAGCTCAGCATTTTGCAGGACCTGTATCCCCAGTGCACACAGCCAGGGATGGCCACAGGTGGGTCACCATCTCGTGGTTACAAGGGGCCTGTGCGTAGGTGCCACCTAGTCATTACTATGTAACTCATGGGCCACATGGCAAGATGGTGCAGAACTGCAGCACTGAGAAATTGCAGTGGGAGCTGGGCATCAGACTCAGCTGACGTGGCTTACTCGAGGCACCTTCGGCAGCCACGCAAGGCAGTTGGCTGCAAATCCAGAGAGAGGTGTTCAGGGGGCAAGAGGTCCCCACTTAGCACTTCTCTCAGCTCGGAAAGACCTCAGCCTGGACTGACAGAATGCTGTCATTGTTACTCCCAGCACATCTCCCTGGAGGAGCAGGAGACCGAGGACCCGTGCTCACCACACATCCCCAGCCAGCTGTTTCCTGGTGCTTCACTGAGAACACAGGCTCTGAGTTTATTGAAATGAATGGCAACATCCGTAAGATTTATGTGTCCATGTGCTTTCTCCCAATGCCTCTGCAGGGCCACTTCACACGCCCAGGACACCAGCCAACCAGGGGTACCCAATAAGTGTGAGAAAAGAACAGCTAGCTTATGTCATCCGGAATCATATCTAGAAAGA
>NW_007730444.1:163635-169773 GCF_000696425.1 Galeopterus variegatus
CGAGGACCCGTGCTCACCACACATCCCCAGCCAGCTGTTTCCTGGTGCTTCACTGAGAACACAGGCTCTGAGTTTATTGAAATGAATGGCAACATCCGTAAGACTTATGTGTCCATGTGCTTTCTCCCCAGGCCTCTGCAGGGCCACTTCACACGCCCAGGACACCAGCCAACCAGAGGCACCCAATAAGTGTGAGAAAAGAACAGCTAGCTTATGTCATCCGGAATCATATCTAGAAAGATGCAATTCTAGTTTCAGCAAATATTCAGTTTGTGGTTTGAATTACCAATGAGGATCCTACTATGGGGTGGCATGGGAATCGGGTGAGGAGCCAGAGCCCTGAGATGAGGCTGGACTGGGCATGGGGTCGGGGACCTGGGCCCTTCCAAGCACTCACTAAGCAGTTAGCATGGTCCAGAATCTGTGCAGGATGCCAAGGACACAAGATTCCCACAGCAGACTGGCCCCTGTCCCCCAGGAACCATTGGTGACTAAAGGAGATGGGGTGTGAACATGGAAAAGCTGCAGTATGTCCTGTGACAGATGAGTATGGCAGGACAGCAAGACACAGAGGAAGGAAGAAAGGAGCCGCTCTTGAAAAGAGACCCAACCACAGATGGTCCAGTAAGTACTGAAAGATGAAGAAGAGTTGTTTGCCAGGCAGTCCAGGTAGGAAAGGACACTTCAGGAGGGGACAGGTGGCCAGTGCCAAGGCCCAGGGGCACAAGGGGGCTTTTGGAATGTGTCTGGAGCAGAGTGGGTGTAGGACCTCAGGGGCTTTGGAGGCCACACGTTATACTGAGGGATGCACAGAGGGGTAGGAGAGTGATGTGGTCAGAAGCTTGGCCCCACAGTCCCTGTATTCTCAGATGGGAGCCTCAGCTTCCTCTTCTGTTAAATGGGGATAAAAATGTCAACTTGGCGAGATTAAGGAATGCCTAGAGTGAGGGTGTTTCTGGCAGAGATTAGCATGTGAATCTGAGTGGATTAGTGGGGAGGATCTGCCCTCACTGTGGGTGGGCAGCACCCAACCAGCTGGGGCCAGATAGGACAAGAACAGAGAGAAGGCGACGGCAGAGATTAGCATGTGAATCTGAGTGGATTAGTGGGGAGGATCTGCCCTGACTGTGGGTGGGCAGCACCCAACCAGCTGGGGCCAGATAGGACAAGAACAGAGAGAAGGCGGGGTGGTCTCTCAGGGGGCTGGGGGACACTCTTCTGCCGCCTTCAACGTCAGAACTCCAGGCTCTCCAGCCTGTGGACTCCAGGACTGACACCAGCGGCCCCCGGGCTCTCAGGCCTTCAGCCTCGGACTGAGTCACACCATCATCTTCCCAGTTCTGAGGCCTCTGGACTTGGGCTGAGCCACACGACCGGCCTCCCAGGCGGCCTCCCAGCTGGCAGATGGCCTGTGGTGGGACCGCTCAGCCTTCATCCTCGCGTGAGCCGGTTTCCCTGAGAAACCCCCTCTCATGCATCTGTGTCTGTGTCTATGTTTATGTCTATCTCTATATCTATATCTGTGTCTACACGTCTCCTGTTGGCTCTCTCTCTCTGGGGAACCCTGACCACTACATCAACTGGAAGTGCATGGAACAGAAAGCGTTCCATCCATTTGGCCCATTTTACTGTCACGTCACTGTGTTGTCATCTCTTTTGTCAGGCCCAGGGGCTGAATGGCAGGTTCAGGAAGACATGGCCTGCGAGACTGACGGCCTCCCGGCAGAGGAGCCAGAGCTGGCACGGTGAGAAGCTGTTTCCTGCACTCGATGCCAGGCCAAGGGGTGGGCGACTGGCGGCCTGGATGCTGCCCGCTGTGAGTGGGCCAACCCCGTGCCTGGGCACAGCACCACACCCTCCCATAGAGCCTGGACCATGGCGGGTGCGGGACAGGGGACCTTTTCCTAACTCACACCTGAAGTGCTGGGCCCCCTGGGAGCCCCACTGTCATCTTCATTTTGTGGTGAGGGCTGGAGGGTAAAAGGAAACTTCTCAGAGTGTTGGTGGGGCAGGGAGTTTATTAGGAGGGAGGTCCACACCCTCAGGCTCACAGGTCAGGGCTTTTTCCATGGAACACACTTCCACGAGCATTTAGTCAGATGTCCATGGAATTATATGTCCAAATAATGTCTGCTGATCTTCAGAAGTGAATATCCCAAATGTGTCTCTCCATCTCCAAGCCGAGTACTATACATACTTAGAGTCACAAACAAACAATCCTGCATTCAGCCTCCATCTCTCTGCGTCTCTGTGGCTATGGAATCCTAAGCAAGTGGCTTGATCCCCTGAAACATGGTTTTCTCATCTGTGATGATCACAATCCCCACCACGGACAGCAGGCCAGAGCCTGTAACAAGCAAATATGCGTGCATTGCAACTAACCCAGCGCCTGACACAGAGCAGGTGCCTGTCTATGAGGAAAATGGAGTTGGTTTGGTCAGGCCCTCTCGCCTCATATCTAGCTGGGTATGATTCAGCACATCTGTTGTAAACAAGTGACACAAGAGCAGTGTTATTGTGCATGTGTGCCCGGGTACCCCTTGGCTCATTGCCGCTCTTAGATACTCTTCAGTATGGAAGGCAGCAGTGGCTCTGAACCACTGGTCGGCAGAGGTCGTGTCTAAAAATAAAGCACGTCCACTTTGCTGGCAGCTACGCAGTATTTCTTTTGCTCACCTGACTCAGGACCTGCACGGGACAGTGAAGAAGGGTCTGTGATCCAGTCTTCCACCATCCATACCAGCAATGAGCTATGGAGGTGGGGAAAACATACACAAATATTTTCTGCTGAGCCCTAAATTACATCAGAGCATCATAACATGGCCAGAGGTTTATTTTAATTAGCAAGCTGCAGGAAAAGTTGATTCAGGGATGGGAGTGCTTGACAATTTATCCAGGTGGTAGGGAAATATATTAAATGGCAAAAACCAACTGAGAAACATTCCTGAGTTTTAAAAAAAGGGAGAGAGGCCTGTGACTAGCAGTGGCTAAATATAGAAAAGTGTATTTTTGTAGATGGCAAAAATGGTGCCCAAGCCCTGGAAGAAAACAGTGCTTCTTCCCCAATTTTCCATCTAGCTCTTTCTGAATCAGGTGGCCAGCAATGTCTGGAAGCATCCAGCTGGAGCAGTGTCAGCCCATAAACTTGGCGCTGGGCACAGGCTGGTACAGAGGGATGAGGTTTAAGAATAACATTCCAGTCCTTCCAACTGCAAGATCTCGCTCTATCTCACTTCTATGGGGCTTTTCTTAGTCTGCATATTAAAAAGAAAACCCATCTCCAAAAAGAGCCCTTGGAAGCAGAGTTTGGTCAAAGAGTTTCACAAATGCACGCCAGGACCTGAGCCCCCAAATCCCCTAAATGGGAACAGGTTAGCGGAGACTCCAGAAGAGAGTCAACCATATGGTCTCTGACAAGGGGTTCCCCACCGAGTTCCTTCTTTCTGGTTTTGACATAAACCGTAACAAATACCATGCAGAACCAATTACTCAGTGCCCCACAGAGAAGGCAGTGACTGCAGCAGGGCCGGCTGGAAGCGGGCCCTTCAGGATGGCCTCCTTTGCATGGGGCCACCCCACCATCAGTTCTGGGACCCCCTGTGCCCAAAGCCCACGCCTGCTTTCCCAAAGCAAAACCACACACTGATTCATGACAAATTCACTGCAGCATTTGAATGTTTCATGAGTGTCCAACAAATGTTGTTGACCATGGAGCTGACTGCTGGTAGGGAGCAGCAATCCTTCCAGCCATTTGGAAAGGGTGACAGGTCATCTACATTAAATGAATGGACAAGCGAGGACTTCCCTTCTCCGATATCAGTTTACAGCTGCCCAATGGGTGCTGGCATAAGCAGAGAAAAACAAGCAAAACAAAACAAGGGGTGCGGCATGGGGGAGCCCTGGCTTTGGCAGGGTGGGGGCTGCTCGGTGTCTGAATAGGTGAGGCACCCCTGCACTCTTTCTGCAAACATCCGTTGAGTGCCGGCTTGGTTCCAACTGTGCTCCGGGCTCTGTGCAACACAGTTGCCTTAGACGCTGTGCTCCAGTTGCTCATAGGCTTAGAGGGCTTGGTGGCTCAGGTCTTTGATCTACTGGGGAGAGGAGAGAAAGAGAATGAGCAGGAAGAATGTGCCATGCTAGAGCAGGGAGCCCAGGCAGCACGGCATAACACTTCACAGCATGCTTTGTGGAGTGAGATCCCCTGGGTTCAAACCCTCATTGGCCATGAGACTTTGGGCAAGTGGCCCAGCTGACTAGAGCCCTGATTTCTCACCCGTGAATGGTAGTCACTACAGTGTGGAGCTCACAGGTTGCTGTCTGCATGACATGAAATAATCCAAGCCAAATGCTTAGAACATAGTAGGGGCTCAGCAAGCATTGGTTATTATTACTATTCTACTAGAGATGCCACCAAGCTGACAAAACCCGCATCTAGCTCTTGTTAGCTTGATATGGACAGCCCAGGAAAGCTCAAACCCATGCTTGCACTTCCACTTTTCATTCTGCGTCTGTAACACTGCCTGCTCCTTGCCTCAGCCTAACCCCTGCCACGTGGTTTCCAAGAAAATGAAACCTAAAAACCATGGCTATATAAGCTCCTTTAAAACCTGATTCAGGGCTCAGACTTCAGAGTGTGAACTCCTCTGGCCCTGCTGGCATAATAAAAATTTGAGTTCTCCAACCCTCCAAGTGACACTTGGTTTCTCAGCAGCCTGTCTGCCTCTGTTCCCATAACATTTCTGGTTCCCTGACCAGGAAACCAACCAGACTGCCCCCTTGAGCCACCAGCCCTAGAGGGGGCCACCCTTGGAGGCAGGAGCCTTGGCCTTCAGATGGGGTGGCACTGCCCGAACACTTTCTCAGTCCTCCTTCACTGAGACTCTGATGACCCTGGGGTGACCAGCCTCTGGCAGACTCAGTGGAAGGACAGACTAACTCATACCCAAGAACTTCAGGATCAGGTAAGGTCCCGGGACTCAGATCCAGTTCAGTTCAGGCCCGCCTCCAGGCAGAAGGGGAGCTTGGTCACCTCCCATAGTTACCTTGCAGTAGAATGCCAGTTAAGTCAGGACCTCCTGAGGAGGGAGGAATGTTTTAAAGTCTGAGTTTCTGTGTGAGTGAATGAACCTCTGTGGCACCGAGGCAACTATGCCACAGTGCCTGAGTGGGTCATAACCTGCAGTTCTGTGGTCATGTCATATGGAACAACAGTGATTCCAGTCCCTGGGGACTTTGACCAGGCCTGGTATTTATATGAGTACACCTTAGCCAAGACGGACCTGACAGTCCCACAAGCGACATGCCCAGGTGGACATCTGAATGGCTCTTCCTCTCTGAGGAGGGGCACCCCACCCTTACTCATCTGCATCACCACTGCAGAGAGGGTGACACGGGAGGCTTATGTTAGAGACCCCTAGACACCTCATGTCCAGCCACCCTCTCTGCCCCAGAGAAAGTGGCAGGAACTGTTTTGAAGCCTTGAGTAATCCTTGGGTGCGGGAACTCCATTGCCACACACATCCTCCCACACACAGGGTGCTTTTTCTGCCTCCATGGTACCAGACCAACTACCCCTGGTCCCCGACCTCCCTACAACCTGTTACAGAGGCATCGATGGGTCTTCAGCCCCACAAGAAGTCTTTGTCTGAGGACCCCTCTTGTTCCTCCGCACTCTCCTCTCACACCTGTTTGAGTTAGTTGTAAAATCAGTCACCTGTCACTACCCCTATTCACTCGGTCAGTGTTTCCCATCCTGTATCACAGACCTTAAGTCCCTGCAGGACCTGACCATTTGGGTCCTCCTGTCTCCCCTCTTCAACAGGGCCCAGTGGGAACTCCTTGCCTTTGAAGGGTGGTGACACCAATGCTACTAAGGGTACCAGGTGCAGTGGTGCAAACACCATTGCTGCCCTTGCCGTCATGGGGGGGCCACCTCTATATTCAGCATCCTAGAGTGTATGCTCAGAAGCTTCAAGAAGGGGTACTTGGGAGACTATGTGGTCAGGATGACTCCTGGGATGCTCTGAGAACTTTGCAAACTCGAGTGGCCCACCTTCAATGTAGGAAGGCTGTCAGAGGGAACTCTCTCCTCTTGACAATCAAGGCTATATCTGGGATAGTGACAGGGAACCCTGGCCA
>NW_007730444.1:170152-171058 GCF_000696425.1 Galeopterus variegatus
CCAATGCTACTAAGGGTACCAGGTGCAGTGGTGCAAACACCATTGCTGCCCTTGCCGTCATAGGGGGGCCACCTCTATATTCAGCATCCTAGAGTGTATGCTCAGAAGCTTCAAGAAGGGGTACTTGGGAGACTATGTGGTCAGGATGACTTCTGGGATGCTCTGAGAACTTTGCAAACTCGAGTGGCCCACCTTCAATGTAGGAAGGCTGTCAGAAGGAACTCTCTCCTCTTGACAATCAAGGCTATATCTGGGATAGTGACAGGGAACCCTGGCCACCCGGATCAATTCCCTTACATCAGTTCTGCAAATTGCCCAAACCATGCCACTGCCAGACAGTCCCCTGGCATTAGTCCTATCACCCCTGTGAATGCTGGCAGGTCACCCTTCCCCGACCACTCCTGAGCTGGTGGGAAGATGCCTCCACTCCACACAGCAACCTCTAGCCGTTCAGATGCCCCTTTGTATGACCAGAGGCCCATAACAGATTGACCCAGATGGCAGCATCCAGCCAGGGTGCCCTGTCTTCTATTACCAACCATTCACCACCACTGACCTCCTGAACTGGAAACACCACATTCCATCCTACTCAGAACAAACTTAGGCTCTCATCAACCTCCTGGAGTCAATTTTCCTCACACACCAGCCCACCTGGGAGGACTGCCTCCAACTCCTTCTTACATGTTTCAGCACCAAGGAGTGATGGGACATCTTGACAGGGGCAAGACAATGGCTTCAAGAACAAGCACCTGCCAGCACCCTAGACCCTGAGATATGGGCCAGAAATGCATCCCTTGACACCCCACCAGTGTGGGATTTCAAGGATGAAGAGGGGAGAAACAACTTCCAATGATATCAGGAAGCTCTTCTCTGTGGACTAAGGGCTAGAGCAAAGAAGCCGACTGA
>NW_007730444.1:171336-171914 GCF_000696425.1 Galeopterus variegatus
TCCAATGATATCAGGAAGCTCTTCTCTGTGGACTAAGGGCTAGAGCAAAGAAGCCGACTGACATGTCCAAGACCACCATGGTGACTCAGAAGTCGATGAGCCACCTGCAGAGTTCTGTGATAGGCTGTGCAAAGCCTTCCAGTTCTACATGCCATTTGACCCAAGGCAACAGAGAACAAACAAATGGTCAATGCAGCCTTTGTATCCCAGTCTTGTGCTGACATCTGATGCAAACTAGAAATTAGAGGGCTTCAGTGGAATGAATGCAAATGATGGAGGTGGCCAATATGGTCTTCATCAACCTGGACCAAGAGGCCTAAAAGGAGGCCAGCAGCCGTATGAAACATAAGGCTTCTCTGCTGGCAGCAATGCTTGGAAACCCGGATCCAGTCCAGAAACCCAGCCCCACCAATACAAAAGGGGGGTTAAACCGTCCAGACTTCCACTCATGTTGAAAAGGGCCACCGCGGTCATCCTGGGATGGGCCAGTCTGCAGAAGGAAAAGTACAAATCAGAGCTACTGCTCCATGAACTTATCAGCCTCACCAGAGCAGATTCAGACTAGGAAAGACTGGGCT
>NW_007730444.1:172972-174081 GCF_000696425.1 Galeopterus variegatus
TTATTGCAACACCCAGTGCCTAGGGAAGCCTGGTTGGGAATCCAAGAACACATCCACCAGTTGCAAGAGGCAGCAATCCTGGTAGAGTGCCAATCACCCTGGAACACGCCACTCCTGCTGGTCAAGAAGCTCAGGGATACTATCTGGTCAGGACCTGCATGTGGTTAATGAGGCTGCTGTTACCCTCCATCCCATGGTTCCAAATCTGTACATGCTCTTGACCTTACTCCCCACATGGGCTAAATGGTTCAACTGTCTTGACCAGAAAGATGCCTTCTTCTCTCTCTGGCTGGCACCCAAGAGCCAGCTTCTGTTTACCTTCAAATGGGAAGACCGCCACATGGGAAGGAAGACTCAGCTAACCTGGACCTGGCTACCACAAGGGTTTAAAAACTCACCCACACTCTTCAGAGAAGTTCTAGCCTCTGACCTGACTGCTTTCCTGGAGGAAAAGTTGAATTGCACCCTGCTCCAGTATGTAGATGACCTCCTCCTGGTCAGCCCCACTCAGGAAGATTGTTGGGCAAACATCAGGGCCCTGTTAACCCTACTCTCCAGGTCGAGATATAAGGTATCCTGGAAAAAGGCCCAAATATGTCAACAAAAGATTCACTCAAAGTGGATAGGAAGAAAACAGGCTTTCTGCACCATACCCCTATCAGACACCAAGAGAAAAGTCCGAAAGTTCCTTGGGGCTGTTGGCTTCTGCCAAATTTGGATAGCAGGATACTTGGAAAAAGCTAAACCTCTATATGAGGCCATCAAAGGATCTGAAAAGGAGCCCTTAGTACGGGGACCTGAACAAGAGTGGACCTTCTCATAACTAAAGACCCTGCTGGTCCAGGCCCCCAACCTAGGAATACCTGATGTGACCCAGGTCTTCAATCTCTTCACTTGTGAAAAAAAATCACATGGCTTTTGGAGTCCTCACCCAGACTATAGGACCTTGGCAAAGGCCAGTGGCATACTTGTCCAAGCAACTGGACACTGGCAGCTGGCTGGCCACCTTGCCTGTGAGCCCTGGCAACCATGGTTGCCCTAATTTGGGAGGTGGACAAACTAACCTTAGGACAAAACCTCAACATAAAGGTCCCACATATGGTGGCTGC
>NW_007730444.1:175779-178012 GCF_000696425.1 Galeopterus variegatus
AGATGGGTCGAGGCTATGCCAAGCCATCCTGAGCAAGCATGGGAAGAAAACGGGGCCCTCCTAAAGGAAGTTATACCAAGGCATGGGCTGCCACTAACTATGGGATCTGACGATGGACCAGCCTTTGCGTCAGAAGTTGTTCAGACTTTGACCAAGACACTAGGAATCAAAGGGAAACTCCATGTGGCATATAGGCCACAGAGTTTAGGGAAAGTTGAGTGCATGAATTGGACCCTCAAGACAACTCTAACTAAGCTATGCCAGGAAACAAAGTTGCCTTGAGTAGACATGCTGCCCCTAGCCTTACTCTGGGTCCGATGCACACCAGGGCGTTTGGGGTATTCCCCTTATGAGGTCATGTATGGCAGGTCACCCCCCATTGGAGCCTAACTGAAGGGAAATATCCAACAGTTGGGGGAACTAGGGTTAACCCAATAGTTGCAAACTCTAGGAAAAACTCTCCATCAGATCACAAGGGAAGTACTAGAATGGGCTCCTATTCCTTTAGGGAACTGGACACACCCCCATCAGCCTGGGGATATGGTATGGGTCAAAGATTGGAAAAAAAAGCCCTCTCCAGCCTGTCTGGACAGGTCCCTGCATGGTTGTTCTGACCAGTCCCACAGCANTTGACTGACCCAGACATAGAACTGTTCACAGATGGGAGCAGCTACGTCCAGGAAGGACAACTACTCATGAAAGAGGTGTAGAGGCAAAGCTCCTGCCTCAAGGTTGGTCAGCACAGTGAGCAGAACTATGAGCACTAATCCAAGCACTCAGATACTTCTAGGGGAAATGGGTCAATATCTATACTGATTCTAAGTATGCCTTTGCCACCTTACATGTCCATGGGGCCATATACAAGGAAAGCGAGATATTGTCAGCAGGGGGAAATACAATTGAAAACAAAGAAAAGAACCTCCTACTACTTGAAGCAGTGTGGGAGCTTACTCAAGTGGCCATCATACACTGAAAAGGACACCAGAAAGGGACTGACAAAATCAGTAAAAGAAACTGGGTGGCACACCAAACGGCCAATAGAGCAGCCACCCAAACAGAGCCTGCTGTGGACTTGGGCAATGCTGCCAAGATCATGCTGGTACCAGAAGAAATACAGCCCCTGAGGTACACAAAGGAAGAATCCCAATGGGCAGCCAGTGATGGAGGAATAATGACTGAGGAGGGATGGTGGAAACTCGGAGATCAGAGACTTCTAGTTCCCCAACAGCTGTCCTATCAGCTGGTGTCACAATATCACAAGATGACCCACTGGGGAAAGACAAACCTTGAAACCACACTGAACCAATACTACTTTATAACTAGGCTCCCCTCACTGTGTGCCCAGAACAAGCTGGACAGAAACCCAAGCCACCTCCAGGCTTGGCTGCACCAACAACTGGGACTGCACCATTTGAAGACNAGGAAGGAAGAGCGTCTGCTTCCTGAGAGTCCTGGTCAGTTCCTGGAAGGGCCCCCATTTCACTAACTTCTAGATACGAGTTTATATTGATGTCATTTTTATTTTTCTTCAAAGATGGAGTTCAAGTGGAGGAAAACGATGGATTCAGGTTCCAATTCAGTTCTCAAAAAGAGCCATGGCCAGGTGGGATCTGGGTGGGATTGAAGGGGTGGGAGACAGACTGCTGGGGGATTGCAAGAGGAGCCTGCTGCAGTGGTCCAGGATCCGTGGAGGGATCCCAAACCAGGACAGGGGGAAGTGGGTGAGGAAGGGGGAACCGAATCAGAGAGAGAAGGGTCAGCACTTGATGGACATGGGGGCAGCATGGGGGGGGGGCGGATCAGAAACAAGACCCAGTTTTCTCACCAAGGACCAGGTGGTGCCTCATGTCAATGTGCAGTCTGCAGATAGAAGAGCAGGTTTAGGGAAAATGATGAATTCAGTTTGCATGTGCCTGTAGGACACGCAGGTGGAGATTTCTAGTAGCAGAAAAAGAAGAAGTTCAGAGGAGAGATGGGGCTGGAGGTTTAATTTGAGCTATGGGATATTTACTACCAACCCGTGGAAGCCTGTGCCCAGGATGCTCCATGCCAGTCTTCCTGAAGCCGGGAGGAGGCAGGAGACCAAGTGTTGCAACATCTGAGGTGATTTACAGGGGGAATGTCCTGTGTGTTTGTTTCTCAGTGCTGCCTTCCAAGAGGGAATCTAAAACCCCACGTTCTGATCCTAAGTGTAATTTCCAGTCATTTCCACAGTCAACATTTGGTTCTTTTT
>NW_007730444.1:179096-180951 GCF_000696425.1 Galeopterus variegatus
TGGCGGGGCCAGGGATGGCTCAGGATACCCTGGAGAGGTGGCAAGAGAGACTGGACCACGTACACCTAATTCCACACGCAGAAAGCCCAGGCCCAAAGCCTGACGCCTCCCTTTTGACATCTCCCCTGCTATTCATCTTGTGCACATGGCCATGTGAAAGGAACCGAGAGATTGATTCAATTCTTTTTCTCCTTTGAGGCTTCCTCACCTGGCGGGTTTAAGTCAAGGTTGGGGAAGCCTCTCTTACTTCCTGCTGGTGCCGCAGTGACCAGCCAGCTCCCCGCCCCACGCAGCTGGGCCCAGACCACCAGCCCGGCCAGTGATCAGCTTGCCAACTTGCAGCCCCAGCCTCTGAATGAGGGCTGAGCTCCTCAAAAACAGCCTAAAATTATCCAGGATGCTGACAGCTGCACGGCACATACCCAGTGCCCGCTTGCTGCCTGCCCTGCACCTCATTGAGGTGCTCACAGGACCCAAGGAGCGGCTGCTCGTGGAGCCCCTGTGGTAGGCTGGACCACTGCACACACACCACTCCGACTTCTCCCAGCAGCAAGTCAGGTGAGCAGGGCTATCTCGGATGTACAGATGGAGGGCAGGAGACTGAAGTGGGCTTTGGGACCAGACAGTCGAATTCTCGTCTTGTCTCAGTACTACATAGTCCTGAGAAAATCCCTTCACCTATCTGAGCCTCAGTTTACTCATCTCATCAGCAAAATGGGTGCAATACAGGGGTCCTTAAGCTGGGTCCACAATTCCCAAGAGATCCATGGAGAGGATGGCAGGGGTGGAGGGGCAGGGTGGATGAAATAGAATGAGGAAGAATTGCCTCTATTTCTACTAGCCTATAACTGAAATGTAGCATGTCCTTCAATTATGAAGGTACAGAACATTCTAGAGGAGTAAACGGTCACAGAGCATCACCTGTGACCATTTTGTCCATAAATAATGACCATGTGTACTTCACATCAGGGTAGTTNTTGCAGAAAACTCACATATCACAAGCAAAAGAGTGTAATACTGTCCTTCATCCTCCCCAGTGGAGATAACTGTTAACTGCTCAGTGTATATTTATCCAGATACTTTTCTAAATATGTTTAATAATCGGTGTAAAGTCAATATAGTATAGTACTCAGTTAAAAGGATTTCAGATTCCCAACTGTGTGAGCTCTTGGACAAGTTATTTAACATCTCAGGCCGTGATCCTCATCTGTGGAATGGGAATAGTGTAAGTGCCTCTTCATAGGGTTGCTGTGAGGCTTAAGTGAAATAATGCATGAGGAAGACCACAGCACCTGGCAGTCCATAGACATCCAGTAAATGTTAGCTGATGATGTTGACACTTTTCTATGTATGTATGTATGTGTGGATAAGTCAATAGATAAGTCAGGTTTATTGAGGTATATCTTACATGCAGTAAAATTTATCCTATTTAGAGGATTGTCCTGTGAGTTTTGACAAATGCATATGTTTGTGTAACTACCACCCAAAGATATGGAACAGTCCCATCACTGCAGAAGATTCACTGCTGCCCCTTTGAGTCAGCCTTTCCCACGACACAGCCACGGTAACCACACTGATCTGTGTTCTGTGTCTATAGGTTGGCCTTTTCCACAATGCCAAATGAATGCACTTATACAGTATGTTGTGTTCTCAGTCTGAATTATTTTACATAGCATCATGCATTGGAGGTTCATCCATGTTGTGTATGCATTCATAGTTTGTTCATCTTTACTGCTCTTTAGTATTTCATTGAATGGATATACCGTGAGTGGTTTAACTATTCACCAGTTTGTTGTTTCTATTGGCTATTGTGAATAAAGCTGCTTTACACATTTGAACACAAATCTTTGTATGG
>NW_007730444.1:182023-183894 GCF_000696425.1 Galeopterus variegatus
CATTTTATCTGAGAAATCATTGCCTAACCCTAGGTTCCAAATATTATTTTTCCTATGTTTTTCGGGAATTTTAAACTTTGATGTATTACATTTAGATCCGTGATCCAATTCACATACATTTTTGTATGTTCTGTGAAGTTCGAGTCGAGGTGCATTTCCCCATCTATCTCGTCATTCCAGCACCATTTATTGAAACAACATAGCATAAGCTGTTGAACTTTGTTTTTTCTCACAATTGTTTTGCCCATTCTAGGTCCTTTGCATTTTCATGTGACTTTTGCAGTCAGAATGCCAATTCCTACAAAAGAGCCTGCTGTGATTTTCACTGAGATTGCATTGAATCTTTAGAACAATTTGGCTAATTTGGTGAGTGTGGTAGGTTAAATAATGGCCCTCAAAGAGATCCACTTCCATGGAACCTGTGAAAATTACCTCCTATGGCAAAATATTTGATTAAGTTTAAGATCTTGGGATGGCGAGAGTATCCTGGATCATCCAGGTGAGCCATAAATGTAATTACGGTTGTTCTCATGAAAGGGAGGCAGAGGGAGATACTATTAAGGGGAGAAGGCAACGTGATAGAAGCAGAGAAAGATTGTAAGATGCTGTGCTGCTGGTTTTGAGTGTGGAGGAAGGGGCCATGAGCCAAGGAATGCAGCTCTAGAAACTGGAAAAGGCAAGTAATGGATTCTCCCTTAGAGTCTCCAGAGGGAGTGGAGTCCTGCTGAAACCTTGATTTAAGTCCACTGAGACCCATTTTGGACCTCTGTCCTCCAGAGAACAAGTGTGTGTTGCTTTAAACCACCAAGTTTGTGGTAATTTGTTACAGCAGACATAGGAAAGTAATACACAGAGGATGTAAATCTTAACAGTGTGGGGTTTTCTAATCTATCAACATGGTATACCTCTCCATTTATTTAGGTCTTTAATATTTCTTGGTGGTTATTACAGACTGAATGTGTCTCCTCAAAATTCATGTGCTGAAATGTAATCCCCAATGTGATGGTATTTAGAAGTAGGGACTTTGGGAGGTGATTAGGGTATTAATGCCCTTATAAGAATTGGTCAGAGAGATAGCTCACTCTCCTTCCACCATATGAAGATACAATGAGAAGTCAGCTGTCTGCAATCTGGAAGAGAGACCTGTCCAGAACCCAACCATGCTGGTGCCCTGATCTCAGACTTCTAGCCTCTGGAACTATGAGAAATAAGTTTATGTTGTTTATAAGCCACCCCATCTATGGCATTTTGTTATAGTAGCCTGAATAGAATGAGTCAGCAGTGTTTGGTAGGTTTTGGTGTAGAGATCTTGCACATATTTGGTTACATTTATCCCTAAGTAGTTCATATTTTTGATGCTGTGTAAATGGTAGTTTTTTCATAAACTCTTAATTTTAGGATAGTTTTAGATTTATAGGAGAGTTGCAGTAAATGATATTTTTAAAAAATTTTTCATTTCCAATTTGTCATCTATATTATGTAGAAATACAATAATTTTTTGTACATTTAATTTGTATTCTGCAATTTTATTAAATTTATTATTAGATGTAGTAGCTTTTTTGTAGATTCCTTAGGATTTTCAACATAGACAATCATGTTGCCTACAAATATTGACAGATTTACTCCTTTCTTTCAAATCTATGTGTATTTTATTCCTTCTTAGTGTGTTGTGCCTAACACCTCTAGTGCAATTTTGAATAGATGTGTTGAAGTGGACATAGTTGTCTTGTCTCCTGTTTTCAAGGGAAAATTTTAGTCCCTTACCATTAAGCATTAAAACTATAGGTTTTCTTTTTTTTTCTTTTTTTTTTTTTTTTTTTTTTTGTGACTGGGAAGGGGATCACAACCCTTGGGGCGGGGTCGCCCGCACT
>NW_007730444.1:184846-189176 GCF_000696425.1 Galeopterus variegatus
TTTATTAAATTTATTATTAGATGTAGTAGCTTTTTTGTAGATTCCTTAGGATTTTCAACATAGACAATCATGTTGCCTACAAATATTGACAGATTTACTCCTTTCTTTCAAATCTATGTGTATTTTATTCCTTCTTAGTGTGTTGTGCCTAACACCTCTAGTGCAATTTTGAATAGATGTGTTGAAGTGGACATAGTTGTCTTGTCTCCTGTTTTCAAGGGAAAATTTTAGTCCCTTACCATTAAGCATTAAAACTATAGGTTTTTCTTTTTCTTTCTTTCTTTTTTTTTTTTTTTTCGTGACCGGTAAGGGGATCACAACCCTTGGTGCGGTGTCGCCCGCACTGTGCTCAGCCAGTGAGCTCACTGGCCATTCCTATATAGGATCTGAACTCGGGGTGGGAGCGTCGCTGTGCTCCCAGCGCCACACTCTCCCGAGTGTGCCACGGGGCCAGCCCTCTTTTTTTTTTTTTTTAAGATAACTTATGATACATACATGTGGGTTATGACATTGATTTTCAGTAATTGTGTACAACGTGTGATGATGATCCGAATAGTTAGCTTATTCATCATTACAATATGCAATCATTCTGTGTGTCTATTGACCAATTCCTCATTAGCCCCCCTCTCACTCCTCCTCCCCTCCCCTTTTCCACCTGTAGTAATCACTGTTCATTTCTCTCTTTCTAAAAGTTCAATGTATTACTGTGATTGATATTTCTTTCTTTCTTTCTCTCTGTCTCTCTCTATTGTTTATTTGTTTATTTTTGGATTCAGCTCCTGGTTATGAGTGAGAACATGTGGTATTTCTCTTTCTGTACCTGGGTTGTTTCACTTAGGACAATTTTCTCCAGCCTCATCCACATTGATGCAAATGCCAGAATTTCATTATTTTTTATGGCTGAGTAGTATTCCATTGTGTAGATATACCACAATTTCTTTATCCAGTCATCCATAGATGGACATTTAGGTTGGTTCCATCACCAGGCTATTGTAAATAGAGCTGGAATACACTACCATATGATCCAGCAGTCCCACTACTGGGGATGTATCCAGAGGATTGAAAAACAGCAGGTTGAAGGGATACCTGCACTACCATGTTTATAGGTTTTTCATAGATGCCCTTCTACTCCTAATTTGTTTAGAGCTTTTATCTTGAATATCCACTGAATTATGTCAAATGCTTTTTCTGCAACTATTGAGATAATTATGTTTTTTGCTTTTTCAGTCTACTAATACAGTGAAGCATGTTTACTGATTTTCAAATGTTAAGTCAAGGTTGCAATTCTGACTAAGTCATGCTTGGTCATAATATAATATGCTTTTTTTGTAGATTTGCCAATTTTCTTTATCTTCTCAAATAACCAGCTTTTTGATTCACTGATTTTTTTCTCTAGTGACTTTCTACTGTATTTAATTGATTTCTATGTTTATATTTATCATTTTCTTTTTCTGTTGTCTTTTAAAAATTTCTTTCTCCTCCTAGTTTCTTAAGTTGGAATTGCATATCAGTGACTTGAGATTGTTTCTAATGTTTAGTGTTTGATGCTAAAATTTCCCTTAAGTACTGTGTTAAGCTGTACTTCACAAATTTTGGTTTGTTGTATTTTCACTTTCATGTAGTCCAAAATATTATCTAATTTTTCTCATTTTTTTTTCTTTTGCCTATGGATTACTTAGAAGTGTAGTGCTTAATTTTCAAATATTTTGAGAATTTTCCAGTTACCTTTCCGTTAGTGATTTCTAGTTTAATTCCATTGTGCTTAGAATTTCACTTTGTGTGATTTCAATCCTTTTAAATTGGTTAAGCCTCTTTTTATGGCCCAGAATTCAGTCTATCCTGGTGAATGTTCCACATTCACTTAAAAGGCATTTGTATTTTCCTGTGTTTTGGAGGAACTCTTTATCAAATCAATTAGGTCAAGTTGAGATTGAAAGTGGTGATTCAATCCTGTATACTTAGTAGTTTTCTTTCTATGTGTTCTATCAGTTAATGAGAGAAGAATGCTAATTACCAGTCGTAATTGTGGATTTTTCTGTTTCTCCTTTTGGTTTGATTAATATTTTCTACATGTATTTTGAAGCTTTATTAGGTATATAAACGTTTATGATTGCTATATCCTCTTGACAAATTGACTCCTTTATCATTATGAACTGCCTCTGTTTGTCCCAGGTAAGATTCCTTGTTCAAGATATACTTTGTCTTATGTGTTAGTAGGCAGAATGGTCCCCAAAGTTATCTCAACCCTTATTCCTGGAACCTGTGAAAGTGTTATACTGCATGGCAAAGTGGACTTTGCAGATATATTTAAGGTTTCAGTATTAGTTTCTCTTGTTACCATGACAAATTACCACAAAGTTAGTGGCTTAAAACTACGCAGAATCATTATCTCACAGTTCTTTAATTCAGGAGTCACCAGGTATATTAAGGCTCAGTTGGGTCTTCTACTTAGATTCTGACAAGGGTGAAATTAAAGTGTTAGCAGGGCTGTATTCCTTTCTGGAGGCTCTAGGGATTAATCTGCTTCCAAACTCATTTGGGCTATTGTCACAATTTAGTTCCCAGCGGTTATAGAGCTGAGGTCCCCATTTCGTTGCTGGCTGTCAGCCAGGAGTTATTCTCTACTTCTAGAGGCTGCTTGCATTTCTTGGCTCAGGGTTCCTTTTCTTTGTTTTGAAATCCAGCAATGGCAGGTTCAGACCTTCTCATGTTTGGAATCTCTCTGACTTCCCATTCTGCCTCATCTTTCCTCTTCCACCACATCTTTCTTATTCTTATGCCTTCTTATTTTTCTTTTAAGGGCTTCTCTGATTACATTGGGCCCACCTGGATAATCAAGGACACTTTCTCTGTTTTTTTTTTTTTTTGGTTGCTGTTGTTGTTTTGACATGTTTTTAAAAAAATTGAGACATAATTGATTATATATAATTGTGTGATACAGAATTGAATATCAATACATGTGTACAATATGTGGTGATCAACTCATGATAATTAGTATACTCATGTTTACAAAACATAATCTTTGTGACCCTTAAGTATTTTCTCACTAAAGTCCCCCCCTCCCCCCCTTTCCCTGCCTCTATTAACCACAGTTCTCTTCTCTTTTTTCTGTTTTGGAAGCTCAATGTATTTTTTTGATTTTCTTTCTTTCTTTCTTTCTTTCTTTCTTTCTTTCTTTCTTTCTTCCTTCCTTCCTTCCTTCCTTCCTTCCTTCCTTCCTTCCTTCCTTCCTTCCTTCCTTTCATGTTTACAAAACATAATCTTTGTGACCCTTAAGTATTTTCTCACTAAAGTCCCACCCTCTCCCCCTTTCCCTGCCTCTATTAACCACAGTTCTCTTCTCTTTTTTCTGTTTTGGAAGCTCAATGTATTTTTGTGATTCTTTCTTTCTTTCTTTCTTTCTTTCTTTCTTTCTTTCTTTCTTTCTTTCTTTCTTTCTTTCTTTCTTTCTTTCTTTCTTTCTTTCTTTCTTCCTTCTCCTTTTGAAATTTCCAGGAATTATTGTAGTTGTTGTTATCTTTCATTCTTTCTTTTCTTTTTTCTTTATTTTAGCCCCCACTTATGAGTGAGGACTTCTGGTATTTCTTTCTGTGCCTCAGGCATATTTCACTTAATTTTCTCCAAGCTCATCCATGTTACTGCAAGGCTTATTTCATTTAACGTAATATTCTCAAAGTTCATCCATGTTGCTGCGAATGGCAGAACTGCATTCATTTTTATGGCAGAGCAGTATTCCATTGTGTATATATACCACATTTCCCTTATCCAGTTATCAGTTGATGGACATTTCAGTTGGATCCATAGCCTGGCTATTGTAAATAGAGCTGCAATAAACATGGGAGTGCAGGTATCTCTTCAACATAATGATTTCCATTCCTTTGGGTATTTACCTAGCATTTGGATTGCTGGATCATATGGCAGTTCTACCTGTAGTTGTTTGAGAGATCTCCATTGTGTGTCTGTGCGTGTGTGTGTGTGTGTGTGTGTGTGTGTGTGTCCATGATAGCTCTACTACTTTACAGTCCCACCAACAGTGTAGGAGAGTTCCCTTTTCTCCACATCCTTTCTAGCATTTGTTATTCTCTGTCTTTTTAATAATAGCCAGTGTAACTGGGGTGAGATGATAATCTCCCTGTTTTAAGGTCATCTGATTAGTAACCTTAATTTTATCTGAAAAGTCCATTCACAATAGTACCTAGATCAGTGTTTGATTTTAATTACCAAGACAGGAATCTTGGGAAACATCTTTACAATTTTGCTTACCACTGGGCCTTAAAATAGGGAGACTAGCCTTGTTTATTCAGGTGGATCCAGTCTAACCATATGAACT
>NW_007730444.1:190157-190467 GCF_000696425.1 Galeopterus variegatus
CTCCCCCCTCTTTTTTTTTTTTTTTTTTGGTTAGTATTGGTATAATATAACTTTTTTTGTTCTTTTGCTTTTAATCTATCTGTGACTTTATAGATAAAATGAGTTCCTTATAGACAGCGTATAGATGTCTTGCTTATTTATCCAATCTGATAATCTTTGTCTTTAAATTGGTATTTTTTCCATGTGCTTTTAATGTAATTATTTGACAGGGTTGGGTTTTAGCTACTTTCTTGCTGCAGCCTGGAAACTATCTCTGGTCAGTTGACTGGGGCAGTAGTAAGGTTTATCTCCTTTGTTTCCTTCTTTGCTT
>NW_007730444.1:192365-194094 GCF_000696425.1 Galeopterus variegatus
ACCAGCTTCAGGGTCACCACCTGCTTCCCAGTGCCTCAGACAGAGTCCATGTTTCCTCTTCACAGCTTCCATCACACCATTACAACCAACATGTTATAACCGTATGTTTCTGTGTGGAGTCTGTCCTCCTAGAAAGTCCTGGAAAGCAGAGCACTTATTTTAATTTTCTTTATGTTTCCTTTATCCTCAACACAGTATGTCAACTATATAGGAATTTTGAGTAAATGATTGTTAAATTAGTGACTCTTTTTATGTGCTGAAAAATAATGCTGTTATTACTCTGCATTTCAATATCACATGTTTGTCAAAGTGAACCCTCTTTAATCAGTTTCCTTTTCTCCTAGCAAATTCCTCAACTATGCGTGTCTTCTGCTGTTCTCTGTGCTACTGGCCCTTCGTCTGGATGGCATCATTCAGTGGAGTTACTGGGCCGTCTTTGTTGCAATATGGCTGTGGAAGTTAATGGTCATTGTTGGAGCCTCAGCTGGAACTGGAGTCTGGGCACGAAATCCTCAATATCGGTAATACTGCTTTATAAAATCTGTTGGTCTCCATTCTAGGGCAGCAATATCTTGGTTTTTCTCACATTTGATAAAATAAGGACTATTTCCTTTTCTACCTATCTGGGGTTTTATAAGACGTATAGTACAGGCAAACTGAAATCTCTTCTACGTTTTTAAAAATTAGGTGTTTGACATGTANTGAAAGTGGGAGGCTGTTCTAAACCTTTCCCAGAGAGATGGGGAGAGAAGGAATGCTCAGTGGGTAGGTGGAGAGGGAAAAGGGAGATACATGCAGCTGCTCATGTGGGAAAAAAGTACAAGTTGGGACCACCTCAACTTTTTAAATTCTTGGTTATTAACTTTAAAAATAAGTTAAGATTTAGATTGTGTAAATTATGTATCACGTACATATCTAAAAACTTTAAACTAGCCACACAGACAGCCTTGGCAGATGAGGGACATTCATGTGTAACTATGTTAAAGTTCTTAGATTATTTTTTTAAGAGATTGGTTACCAGGGAGGAAGCACATTTTTCTTTTTCATATTTTCAGGCGTCTGATGTTTGCTCCTCAAAGAATAAAAAGTTAAAGATTTTAGGTTCTGCTGCTTGATATTTAGAAGCTATGTAAACTTTTCTCCATTGGTTTGATGTAAGATTTTTCAAGAAAGGAAAGGAATTGTGTATGTGGTCGAATGTATGGAACATACAGACATGGTCATTCTAGTGNTAAAAATTCATACAATATAACAGCTATTTTGTGGAATTTATTTTGTATTAGGTATTATAAGCAATCTAGATTGGTTCCTGGACCACCCTGCAGATACCAACATCCACAGATGCTCAAGTCTATTATATAAAATGGCATAGTATTTGCACATAACATACACACATCCTCCTGTATACAGTCATCTGCCCTCCATATGTGGGTTTCTCATCTGCAGATTCAACCAACCACAGGTTGAAAATATTTGAAAAATAAAAAAATAAATATTACAATACAACAATAAAGAGTAATATAATTTTTAAAAAGATCATTACAACTACGTTCATAGCATTTACAGTGTATTAGGTATTATAATTAATCTGGAGATTATTTAAAGTGTACAGGAGTATATGCATTGGTTATGGGCAAATACTATGCCATTTTTTATCAGGGACCTAAGCATCCTCAGATTTTGGAATCCACAGGAGGTCATGGAACCAGTGCCCCTGCAGATACCGAGA